>NW_012267260.1:2850092-2850956 GCF_000151885.1 Dipodomys ordii | reverse complement strand
CCGCGGCTGCCGCCCGTCACCCATCCGTGCTGCTGGGGCGCCGCGGGCAGCGGCTCCAGGCCGGCCCGGGGCGGGAGAGCCCCTGAGTCCACCCGAAAGCGGCCGCCTGCACTTCCGGGGCTCGGGAATGGGAGCGGGCTGGAAATTCAAACTCCGTGCGCTGGCTGTAGAGCCAGGTCTGCCGGCTTTACAGAAACTGTCGGGGGGACGAAGGGAAGAGGCTACGAAACCTGAAGACTTTCATGGAACGTTTAATCCCACAGTTGCTGTAGGAAAGCGAATGCGTGGAAAGAATAAACTACCGTTTGCTAAACCCGCCGGCCCTCCTTGGGCTCTAAGAAGGGCCGTGTTCGAAGTTCCGGCGCAACGTGGAGCGGAGAACTACAAATCCCAGGGTGCCTCGCGGGCGCCGCCCCGGCAGAACCCGGGCTTCGGGCCTCACAGCCTCCCGTCCTTCCCCCGTTGCACTCTGGGACTTGTAGTCAGGCTAGTCTCGCGAGGGTTGTTCTCTCCCGCTCCCTCGGCCGCGCTTGTGATCCCATCCGCTTCCCCGCTCTTAGCCCTTCGGTTTTATTCCAATATTTGTAGCAGCGTGTGGCCTGACCCCACGTGGCGACAGTCCCTGGTGTACGTCTAGTTTGTCCTCTAGTTTCTCGCCCAGTCTGAAGACCTTTTTGAGATGATGACGTCTACCACCGGGCAGGACGCGCGTGCTGAGTCTGAAGCTCGGTGTCGCCTCACGTGGTAGATGCGCACAGTAGGTCCCCGTCCGCGAGGCCGCACCGAACCCACGCAGGTGACCAGCGAGGCCCCGCCTCCGGCCGCCGCGGTCGCTGCGCGCACGCCCAGTGCGTCGCGGGCGCC
>NW_012267260.1:2837604-2849362 GCF_000151885.1 Dipodomys ordii | reverse complement strand
GCTGCTCCCCCGCTGGCCCCACGCGAGGCCGGGTCCTCAGGGCCGCGGAGGAAGCCTCCCCCTGGGGGCGCACCGAGGGTGCCGAGCGTGGGCTGCGTGCGCACCCGCGTTCGGGGAGCCCTGGCCGCCCGGACACTTGTTGCCCGCGCCCCGGAGAGAGAGGCCGAGCCAGGCCGGCCTCCAGGAGTTACCCAGGCTCCTGCCCGCGGGCGCCCCGTCCTTGGCGGCCCGTCGGCCTCCGGGCCCGGACCCTGGTGTCCTCACGGCCTCCACCGCCCCTTCTCGGCCATCCGGATGGCAGGACGAGCCAAGTCCGGAGCGGACCCCGGCGCCAGGGACCTGAATGTGCCCAAAGATCCCTGTCCTCGTGCTTACTTGTGCCGGGTAGAAAGGTTCCATCCGTCACACCACCACGCACACCTCTCCCCCTCATGCTTTTTGCTAGAGGGTGCCTTTGTGCCAGTCCTGGGGCCTGAACTCAGGGCCTGGGCTGTGTCCCTTTAGATTTTTCACTCAAGGCCAGTGCATTTGAGCTACACCTCCTCTTCCTCCTTTGTGGTGGTGAATGGGAGGTAAGAGTCACATAGAGTTTCCCGTCCCGGCTGGCTTTGAACTGCAGCCCTCAGATCTCAGCCTCCAGCGTCCCAAGGATTGCAGGCATGGGCTGGTGCCCAGCCCTCTCCCCCATCTTTTTTTTTTTTTTTTAATATAAAGTACAGTGACAGAATGGTTTTATTTTGTATAGCTAATCTGGAGGAAAGAAAAGGCACTGGTTGACTCTTCCAGACTTTCTGGAGTCATTTTCTGGTGAGGATTAAGTGCTTAACCTTTCCCTTTCCCTAATCCCACCGGTGAAACCAAAGTGACTGGAAGAAGACAGCTGCCTGAGGGAAAGGTGACACTCCGGTCAGGCTCAGTCATAGAAATCGGAAACCTCTGGCGCCCGTGATGCTGAAGCTGGCTACGCTCAGTCAACACCAGTTCTTGTTTTTGTGTCAGAATCAAGGTACTAGTGGACCAGAGCTTAGCCAGGGAGGAAGGCATCTTGTTACAGATTTCCCATTTCCATCCTTGACCTTGGGGTCTGCAGTACATTCTGTTTACTCAGCCACACTTTTGAGCACCAAGACTGGCCTGGCATAGGTTAGACTTTGGTCCAATGCTACATCTTCAGCCTGAACAAACCAGAAGGTTGTTTGCGATCAAGAATGTTACATCGGCTGAAAAGGTACTTTAGAGATTACCATCTTTATACAGATGTCTTTCTTAAAGAGGAGAGAGCCAAAGCCTTTCCTGAAAATCAACCAGTGTTTTGATCTTAAGGTTACAAAGATGAGCAAGGTGTGTTCACTGTCTTCAGCGGAGGAAACAAATTATCTCAGCACAGAGTTAGGAGACACAAAGCAAAAGACGGCGTGGGTGCTCAGTGAGCCCACACCTGGATGGTAAAGGTTGAGGACAAGTAGCCAAAATGAGGAGGAAGATTCCAAGTAGAGAGAGCAGCTCAATCTGACTGGTCACCAGGAGTCAGGAGGCTAGATTACTAGGAGAAAACCCTACAGTACTATCCCTTCCCACCTGTCAGACTTGAAGTTTACAGTGAGAAGTCAGACTTAGTGAGAAAGCAAGGGGACATCTCAGTGGGAGGCAAACATGCCACGTACCTGCCTGTGTTCCTACCAGAAAAGCCCTGAGAGAACTGACTTACAAAGGAGGAGGCATCTTCATGCTCAAGGGTCCTAGAGGAGCCTCTCCGGGCCTCTGACAAAACATTACGTGATGGCTGGAGTGAGCGCCAGAACGGGCGGAAGAGGAGGGTACCACGGCCTACCCTTAGGACCTGAGGACTTCCCAGAGCTCCACCACCTCCCAGGAGCACCAGCCTGGGGCCCATCCATTACCATGTGGGAGCAGCTGCTGCTTTATTAATTTCCTTCCTGATCCACCCTTTCTAGTGTGCCCAGCATTATGCCCTGCTGTAACTAGTGGAGTATTGCGGGCACCCCTCCTGTGGCCTGGCTGCCAGAGATAAGGCTGGCAGCATTGCACTGTAATGCTGTGTAAGAATACTGGTTAATCTGTTTTATCTATGGTTCTAGAAGCATTTCTACCCCCTGGAATGAGGCAATAGCTTCAATTTGCCTTGTGAAACCCTACTGCCTTTGGAATGGATGAAGTTGGTTTTATTGTTACCACTAGCTGAGCATCAAGGTCATTTCCCTGATTGCCCCATTTTTGTATAGAACTCATCACACCGAGCGCTGAGCAGGCTCTGTTTCCTAATAATGTATTAGCAAACGGAGGAACTGAGGCAAGCTTCCGTCTCCGGGAGAGGCAGGAGTCGTGGAAGGATAAGTAGAGGGACTTGGAATCAGACCTTCGTTAGCCCACGGTCACATTCAGTCATCCAGGCCAGCCTTATTCCACTGCAGAGCACTCCAGTGTGTTGAGATGGGATTTATAAAACAAATTAAACAAAGATGTCTTTTGATAAAAAGCACTCCCAGCTATAGTACTTTGCTAATGACTTTCCTATTGAAAAACAGAAGTTCTGATAGAACGTGTTCACTAGTGTGTCAGTTACATAAAAGAAGGGCCATCTTTCATGGTAATCATTTATATAATCCACAAAATAAATATTGCTGAGCTCTATACCACTCAAATTAATTTCTCCAGCAGAGTTGTTCTCAGTTACCTTGGGAAGCATTTTAAACTGGAGCTTGGAAAAGTTGTTCATTTCACACTATTAAAAAAAATAAAGTAGCTGGGCACAGTGGCTCACACCTATAATCCTGGCTATTCAAGAGGCTGAGATCTGAGGATCACGATTCAAAGTCAGCCCAGGCAGAACAGTCCGTGAGACTCTTTATCTCCAATAAACCACCAGAAAACCAGAAGTGGCACTGTGGCTCAAAGTGGTAGAGTGCTAACCTTGAGCAAAAAAAGCTCAGGGACAATACGAATCAGTTTTGTCTGATAGGTGTCACTCAAGTTCCCTTTGAAGAAGATATCTACAAAGAAGCAACTTTGTGTCATTGGCATAAAACAATATAATAGTCTGGAGTTTGTGGATATAAATGTTGGAGTTCTCTCTTTTTCTTAGTTGGCCTGAGCTGATTGTGTTTGGAATGGCAGTAGCACTTGGCCAACTGCATTTCCTTCCTTTCCTCCTCTAAAACACATCACCCACAAGGCAGTCTTGGGAATGCAAGAAACCTCTTATGAGAATCTAGTCAAGCCTGCTTGAGCCAGCCACAATTCACATGAGTAGAAGGATAAAGGGTCATGTTTAGTGACACCTCAGCAACATCTAAGCTCTACAGAGAGGTCTCCAAGCTCATCAGAAGCTACAAGAAATGGGCGGGGCCAGGAGAAGATGAGAAAAGAATCGAGAAATTTCAACCAACTGCAGTAGTGAGCCTTATTTAAACCTTGATATCACAGACTTAAATGTGTACATTTTACATCCTCAGAACTATGAATACTGAAAGTTCATATTTGATATTGAGTTGTTGATAATTATTGAAAGTGAGCCATGATTACTTGAGGATTAATTATTGTTGTCTTTACTGTTGAATAAATTTTCTCATAAAAAGTTAAAATAGGGCTGGGAAGGTGGCTTATTGGTAGACTGCTTGCCTTGCATGCATGAGGCCCTGGGTTCCATTCCTCAGCACCACATAAGCAGAAAAAGTCAGAAGTGGCACTGTGGCTCAAGTAGTATACAAGCCTTGAGCTGAAGAGCTGAGGGACAGCACCCAGGCCCACAGTTCAGGCCCCACAACTGACAAAAAAGTTAAAATACATTTGGTTTTGCCAAACACTGATGGCTCATGCCTGGTAATCCTAGTTATTCAGGAAGTGGAGATCTGAGGATTGTGGTTCAAAGCCAGCGCAGGCAGGAAAGCCAATGACACTCTTACCTCCAACTAACCACTAAAAGCCTGGAAGTGGAGCTGTGGCTCAAGTGGTAGAGTTCTAGCCTTGAGTGATCAAGAGCTCAGGGATGGTACCCAGGCCCTGAGGTGAAGCCTCAAGATCAGCAAAAACAAAAAACTGAAAACTTCCACTTGGTTTTGTAGAACCAAGAAGAAAAACCAAAATGCTTGATTTTGTTTCGTTTTGTTTTTCTAAAAGAAAGTAGTTTTCCATGGATTGTCGGAAGGAACCAGCATCACCCAGGACATCTGTCTTGTCCGGCCACTGGGGAAAGAAGGACTTGGATTACTTCATTTAGAACTAGGATAGTTTGGAGATGGACAAAGGTTCACAGTGACGGAGCTCTCGTTTGAAGCACGGATGTGCTTTCCAGGCTCGTTTCTTTTGCCCCCGCTCTGGTGGTTTGGTGGGCTCCACAGCTGAACTTGATGTTGAGGTAGAAGAAGTGAGGACAGATGAGGGAGGCTGGTGTTCACACATCCTTCATGTTATTTTGGTTTTCCCTCAGGCAGAAGCTGAGGAGGATTGTCATTCTGACGATGTCAGAGCCGGAGACGGGGAAAACGAGAGTCCTGCTGAATCAGACCTGCAGGTACGCACCATGATGCACACAGTCCTCTCTCCCAGGCCCAGGCTGGACTCAGAGCGGAACTGGGCGGTGGCGGTGGTGGGCCACAGGTTCTTGTTTGTACTCAGTGTAACAGGATTTTCCGTGCTTTATAGCATACTTAAAATATGTGACAGACTTCTTTAGTGAAAAGGTATCAGTAATTGTTGCTATGTAACTGTGTAGGTAAGAATTACTCAAAATAAGCCTTAGCAGACTTAAGCTCATCACCTTTAAGAAAAACATTGGCACATGTGGCCACTTAAAAGTTTAAAGCCTCAGTATTACAAAAGGCATCATAACTCAAGCTAAAAGAAATAGAACAAGTTTACTATGTAGGCAGACCTGCTATCCTTAGGTAGAGCACTTGTAAATTAGAGGAACACAGGCTAGAAAGATGGAAGTGGATGGCTAATGGAAAGTATATAATTAGCTTCGTTAATAATTTAGTCCGTTTGGCGAATAATGTCTCTTGCCATGGGGGGGGGAGGGGAAGGAGGCAATTGTGAATGTCCACAGCTTTTCAGAAGGGCAGATGGGCTAAATACAAAGCAGATGTCCTAATCAGTTCTTCTCCAGGGTGGACCTAAGGAAGTGTAAAGTGTGCAGATAAGCCTTAGCATAGATGTTTGTTGTACCATCATGTGCTTGCATAGAAAAGCGTAAATGTAGCTGGGCACCAGTGGCTCATGCCTGTACAGGAGGCTGAGATCTGAAGATTACAGTTCAAAGCCAGCCCAGGCAAGAAAGTCCATGAGACTCTTATCTCCAATTAACCACCAGAAAACCAGAAGTGGTGCTGTGGCTCAAGTGGTAGAGTGCTCGCCTTGAGCTGAAGAGCTGAGGAACAGTGCCCAGTCCCAGAGTTCAAGACCCACGACCAACAACAACAACAAAACATAAAATCTGATGGTGTGTTAAGGAAGATTGCCTTCATGCAGCAAAATACACTGCAGCCACAAAAAAGGATGAAGTGAATCTTTGTGCATTAAGATAGGAAAACTTCCCTGAATGAACTGATAGTAAGCTGACAAGCTTTTAGACTGTGTGTGTGTGTCCCGAAGACCTTAAGTCAGAGATGAGCAAGTGCACGAGAGAAGTACATGTGGGAATCGAGGCAGTGTAAAGAATATGAGGAAAACCTGAGCTGGGTATTTTCTACCTTCAAAGAAAAGGAGACCGGCAGTCACTTGCACAGTGTAGCCCGGCCTTTAGGAGGGAGGCAGGTGGGGCTGCCTGGCGGAGGTTTCTCTAGATGGACGAGGGGAGTGGGGTCTGCTGCGGTCTGCAGGATGCACTTTCCCAGCTGGCCTCTCCTTGGCCACTGGGTGGGGACTGGGATCGCCAGGTCCATTCCCAAAGGGCTGGGGGCAGTTCTTCCCCACAGCCTACCACATCATGGGTACCTTTGGGGTTTTGTTTGTTTGTTTTTAAAGCATGTGAAGCTTTTTCTGTAAAAATGTCTCTGGTACAGTACGGAATATTTATGAGAAGGGTTTTGCTCTCACTGCTGTCCATCAGATGATATTAACACACAGATTATTGGAAGCTCATAAGCTCAGTCCCTAAGTCATTTTCAATTCTAATTAAAATGTGGGTTTCCTACATTGGTATGCTGTTGCTGTGGTACAATTTTTAAGTTTTAAGCAGGTTTAAAAATTTAACAGGCCTGAGTTAAACCCAAGGCTTGCCTTGCTGGGCTGACGCTTTACCACTTGGGCCACATTCCAGCCCTGTTTCTCACCAGTTAGTTTTGAGGATTTTGATTCCTGTGCAGGTGTGTATCTGAGATCAGTTCTTCCTGCTCCAGACTTCCCGTTGTTAGGATTAAAGACATTAGCACTGTACCCTGCTGTGGGTTATGGGAGATCTCTAACTTTTTTGCCCAGACTAGCCTGCAACTGTTATCCTCCTGATCTCAAGTAATGAAGACTACAGGAGTACACTGGTGCTTGGCTTTGAAAATTACCATAAGACATAATGTTTAGTGGGTATTTATTGTGTGGTCTCAGAACAAAAAGAAGAGGCCCAGAAGTAGATACCAGGCATGTTCACAGATTGTCCCAGGCTAGCCCCCTTCCTGCTACATCCTGAAACACTTGTATCCTCCTAGGCGCAGCTGCAGATGTTCCGGGCTCAGTGGATGTTTGAGCTTGCCCCGGGAGTGGGGTCGAGCGGCTTGGAAGCTCAGCCTTGCAGAGCAGCAAGAGGTGCACTGCTAAAAGCAGCGGCAGACACCAAAGGGAAACAAGAACTGGCAAAGGAAGAAAAGTTAAGTATTGAAGAGGTTCTAACAAGTTACGTTTTTAGCACATAGGAATGTTCACTGATGTAGCGAGGTCATTATCTGTCATGCCTGAACTCGTAACACATATAATAGAAGAGCTTTTCCTCAGCCAGGAGTGGTAGGGCAGGCCCATAACCACAGCACTCAGGAGGCTGAGGCAGGAGGACTGGAAGTTCCAGGACAGATAGTGAGACAAAGCTGGTGCTCTACCACTTGAGCTACCTCTCCACTCCAGCTTTTTGGTGGTTAAATGGAGATGAGAGTCTCATGAGGTCTTTTCCTGCTCAGGCTGGCTTTTGAACCATGATCCTCAGAGCTCAGCCTCCTGAGTAGCTAGGATTATAGGTGTGAGCCCCCAGTACCCAGCATTTGCACACTTTTTAAGTGTGCTAGAACAGTGCTTTGTTGACTATGTGACCTGTAGACATTTTCTCCCAGCTGGTGGCCCATGTTGTTTGGCAGAGCAAAGCTCTAATGAGGTCAGCTCACTCCTCTCTCTTCTATGGGTATGGTAGTCGTAGGTCTCAAGGTTTTCCTCTAAACATTTTTAGGTTTCACGTCTTACCTTTACTGCACAACCCCTGTGTTACCACTCAGGTGAGGCGTGGGCTGAGGTTTAGGTCACAGTGAGTCTTGTCTGGATAGTGAGCAGCCAGCACCAGGTGTGGGAAAGGCTCTGCTCTTTGTGCTCGTTGTAGTACAGATTTCCAGTTTATTTTCTTTTGTTCTTGTCCTTCCATAGGCGAGAGAACTCTTCCTGAAGGCAGTAGAGGAGGAACAAAACGGAGCCCTCTATGAAGGTAACCCTCTGGTGTGCGTAGGCCATCCGCCACCCCGACGGTGCCCGCTCTCTGTACTGAGACTTATTTAGGATAACTTCAGCCTCCATATTCTGAAGTCAGTTTTTAAATAAAGATGAGTATGTGTACATGACTCACCTTCAGAAGATATTGATTTTTGTGCATTTTTAGTGTTAATAAAATTCATTTTAAAATGACTTCAGTTTAAATTCATTTTAAAATGACTGTGCTCTTTTCTTAGGAAGGAAACATTTTATCAAAGGAATATGCTTCACGGTTCTTTTTTTTCTTTCTGGCTAGTACTGAGGCTTGAACTCAGGCCTTTGCACTCACTCAGCGTGCTTGCTTGCAGCTGGTACTCTACTGCTTGAGCCATGCCTCCAGTCCATCTTTTTGGACATGGAGAACCATGGACTTTTCTGCCCAGGCTGGCTCAAACCACAGTCTTCTGTATCAGCCTCCTGAATAATAGAATTAATAGGCATGAGCCACTGGTACCCAGCTAATGGTCTCTCTTAATAACTCTAAGAAATGAAGATGGGTAGGGATATTGCTCAATGATGGAGCACCTGCAGTGCCCTGGATTCAGTCTCTAATTCTGAGGGAAAAAGGAGAAAGAAGATGCTCACTTAACAGCTGTTAGATTGACTGTTTTCCACATGAGGACTTTTTATATTAAAGATAATAACTGGGAGCTGGCAGGTGGCTCATACTTACATTCCTAGCTACTTCAGAGGCTGAGATTGGTAGAATCTCAGTTCAAGGCAAGCCTGAGCATACATGTGAGGCTCCCCTGACCCCGTGGAGGAAGTATAAATAGGGGCATGGAGATGCAAGCCCGCCTGGACAAAACGATAGCTTCCTGGCCCAGCAGCTCACCCCTGTCTATAACCCTAGCTACTCAGGAGCCTGAGAGACCTGAAGTTTGAAGCCAGGCAGGAGGCATGGCTCAAATGGTAGAGTGTTAGCCAAGCAAGGCCCCAAGTTTAAATCCCAATGCCAGCAAAAAAAAAAAAAAAGGTTGGAGGTATGTCTCAAGTGGTAGAGTACCTGCTTAGCAAGTGCAAAGCCCTGAGCTCACATCCTATTACCACCATTAAAAAAAAGTAATAATTGGGCCATGAAAAACGCTTATTCTTGAATCATTGGAAAATAGGAAAAAGAAGTCATTTAAAAGGGTTCAATTGGTCAAGTTCTGACATGGTCTTCATTAGTGTGTAAGTGTCTGAGCTCTACTTAATATATGGTAATTCATGTAGAATATTAGAATGTGGCAGAATATGTCATGCAAGTGGGAAGAGCCCTGGCCAGCTTTATAGCCCTGGGTTCCACAGTCTCTGTCCAGGGAAGTTATTGGATATTACAACTACAAGTCAGCTGACAAAAGAATTACATTTAAAGGTTTTTAGCTAAATAAGAGGAGCTTGGCATGGGTGCCAGTGGCTCACCTGTTATTCTAGCTACTCAGGAGGCTGAGATCTGAAGATTGAGGTTTGAAGCCAGCCTGAACAGAAAAGTCCAATTAATCACTCAAAAATCAGAAGCGGCACTGTGGCTTAAAGTGGTAGAGTGCTAGCCTTGAGCAAAAGAGGTCAGGAACAGTGCCCAGGTCCTGAGTTCAAGCCCCACAACCCCCCAAAAAGAAAAAAAGTACCTTGGCTAAAGGAAATTGAATTTGAAGTATGAAATCCAAAATCTTCATTATATTCTTTCCATTGGAAGGATCTAATTTTCTTCAACTTTGTCTAGAAAGAAAATTTACTTATAAGTGTTTTATTGTGGCTAAAACAATTGCATTTTTAGACTCAGAGCTAACCATTTTAGCTTTAAGAACTAATACAGTTCCTTTCTGACCAGTAAGGTTTAGGAGATCAGTTTGTTCAGGGAACTACTGCAACATGTAAAAAAAAAGAGAATTTGGCTGTTTGTAAAGCAGGTTAGTGAATTCAAGCACAGATAAGGATACTCAGAGTAAAGTGAATGACAGAACGTTGCGTGTAGCTGATACAGCTCGTTTCTTCTCTTAGCCATCAAGTTCTACCGCAGGGCTATGCAGCTGGTGCCTGATATCGAGTTCAAGATTACGTACACGCGGTCTCCAGATGGCGACAGCGCTGGAAACACGCAGTGCGTATTCGCTGTGGAGGGAAGCGGTGCCACGCCTCATTTTTAGAACTCTGAACTGTTTGCATGCTTTGGTAGATGATTTGTGGATCCTAAGTTCTTTTCAAATTAGATATTTTCCTCTTTAAAGATAAAGTAAGTGATAAGGCACATCTACTAGAAAACCTTAGTAGGTATTTTAAGTAACTTCTGTATATTTTATTTTGTTTGATTAGAAAGAATTAGGACCACATACAGAATTTATTGATACAAGGATTCCAAATCACTTGAAGTCTATCACTAACCCGTAACATCTCTACACTAAAACTAGGTTTCAATACCTGAACCTAGAAAACTTAATTCTCTCTGGATAATAATTTCTAATGCTTTACTCTGAAAATTTCAGTTTAGAACCATTGCTACACTTCTAAAAAGCAATATGAAAATTGGCTTTTAGACGACTTACCGAAGCAGATCTGAAAGTTCTATGCAAGTGTTTCTGGCTATATGTTTGTGGTTACAGGATTTAATTCCTTTCTCTCTCCCTTTCTTCCTCCCTCCCTCCCTCACTCCCTCCAGCATGGAGGACAGTGACACCAGCAGCAAGATGGCAGACCTGCTGTCCTGCTTCGAGCAGCAGCTCACGTTTCAGGAATCTGTGCGCAAGCTGTGTCAGCCTGAGCTGGAGAGCAGCCAGACTCACATATCAGGTGTGGCCCCTGGCTGGTGAGCAGAGGTGCAGCCGTGTCTCAGTGCAGCGCTGGAGGGGCTGGCCCCGCTGCCAAGTGCTCTGCCGTCAGTCCCAGTGTTGCATGAACGCTTAGAAACTCATGCACTGCTTTTTCATAGGCTAAAACATGGGCTTCAGCTGAGGGATTTTTTTTTTCCCTCCAGAGGAGGACAATTTAAAATTTTCAAGGACGTAAACATAACCTTTTCAGCGTTCATCTAATACAGTGTGACAAACAGCCCCGTGTGAGTGGCATGCTTAGAATAGATGATGCCACACACTGACTTTGTTTTTTTGTGTTTTTTTGGGTCCGGACGTGGGGCCTGAACTCTGGGCCTGGGCGCTGTCCCTCAGCTCTTCAGCTCAAGGCTAGCGCTCCACCACTTGAGCCACAGCACCACTTCCGGCTTTTTTCTTTTTTCTTATGTGGTGCTGAGGAATCGAACCCAGGGCCTCAGGCATGCAAGGCAAGCGCTCTACCACTGAGCCACCTTCCCAGCCCCCACACACTGATTTTAATGTGTCCTGCTGATGAGAATCTTGTAAAGAAAAGTTACACTTTCATACAAGTAGACTCAAATAGATGCTATACTGAGAACACCCCCGTGACCATGGCGTGACTGTTAGGTAGCTACGTAGACTCGTGCTTGAGGTTGATGCAGTACTGGGACTGCGTGAGCTCTGGGTGGTGCTGGGCTGCGTGAGGTCTGGGTGGTGCTGGGGCTGCGTGAGGTCTGCGCGGTGCTGGGGCTGCGTGAGGTCTGCGCAGTACTGGGGCTGCGTGAGGTCTGGGTGGTGCTGGGGCTGCGTGAGCTCTGCGCGGTGCTGGGGCTGCATGAGGTCTGGGTGGTGCTGGGGCTGCGTGAGCTCTGCGCGGTGCTGGGACTGCGTGAGCTCTGCGCAGTACTGGGGCTGCGTGAGCTCTGGGTGGTGCTGGGGCTGCGTGAGCTCTGCGCGGTGCTGGGGCTGCGTGAGGTCTGCGTGGTGCTGGGGCTGCGTGAGCTCTGGGTGGTGCTGGGGCTGCGTGAGCTCTGCGCGGTGCTGGGGCTGTGTGAGGTCTGCGCGGTGCTGGGGCTGCGTGAGGTCTGCACAGTACTGGGGCTGCGTGAGCTCTGCGCGGTGCTGGGGCTGCGTGAGGTCTGCGCGGTGCTGGGGCTGCGTGAGCTCTGCGCGGTGCTGGGGCTGCGTGAGGTCTGGGTGGTGCTGGGCTGCGTGAGGTCTGCGCGGTGCTGGGGCTGCGTGAGGTCTGCGCGGTGCTGGGGCTGCGTGAGGTCTGCGCGGTGCTGGGGCTG
>NW_012267260.1:2820914-2836813 GCF_000151885.1 Dipodomys ordii | reverse complement strand
TGTGTGAGGTCTGCGCGGTGCTGGGGCTGCGTGAGGTCTGCGCGGTGCTGGGGCTGCGTGAGGTCTGCGCGGTGCTGGGGCTGCGTGAGCTCTGGGTGGTGCTGGGGCTGCGTGAGGTCTGCGCGGTGCTGGGGCTGCGTGAGGTCTGGATGGTGCTGGGGCTGCGTGAGCTCTGGATGGTGCTGGGGCTGCGTGAGGTCTGCGCGGTGCTGGGGCTGCGTGAGGTCTGCGCAGTGCTGGGGCTGCGTGAGGTCTGCACAGTACTGGGGCTGTGTGAGGTCTGGGTGGTGCTGGGGCTGCGTGAGGTCTGCGCGGTACTGGGACTGCATGTGAAGGTGCAGCACGGGTAGGCGAGTCACGGAGATGTCTTGCGCAGCACTGCCAATGGAGGTCCTGATGTACATCTTCCGGTGGGTGGTGTCCAGCGACTTGGACCTCAGGTCACTAGAGCAGCTGTCCTTGGTGTGCAGAGGATTCTACATCTGTGCCAGGTACTGACCTCAGTTTTTCTTCCTCTTGAAAAGAAGGCTGGTGCAAAGCCAGCCTACGCAGAAAAGTTTCAGAGACTTTTATCTCCAACGAAGCAGCAAAAATCTGAAAGTGGGGGTGTGGCTCAACTGGTAGAACACCAGCCTTAAGTGAAGAAAACTAAGCTCCGTGCCCTGGCCCTGAGTCGAGGCCGCAGTGCTGGCACAGAAGAGGGCCGAGCCTCTGCCTTGCCGTTGAGGCTCTGCCCACGCCTTGCACGTAGCACCGTTGGACTGAAAACCGCCGGTAGCAAACGGTGTATCTGCCCGGAGGAAGGTAGCGTGTATTTATTGCCATTGTGCTTTTTTACCTAGAGATCCTGAAATATGGCGCCTGGCTTGTTTGAAAGTGTGGGGCAGAAGCTGCATTAAACGTTTCCCCTACACGTCCTGGAGAGAGATGTTCCTAGAGCGGCCTCGCGTCCGGTTTGATGGTAAGCCTGCTCAGAGCTTAGGGGAAGACTCTTCTGTGCTCATGTGGTCGATAGTGCATAGCTTACTCTTCCACAGCGGACCCAAGAAGCAGATCGAAAGGAAAACTCAATAAAAAATAAAGCTGAACATGGGTTACGTGCTGGTAACTTTCAGTTTTCTTACACTCCTTGAAAAAAAAAATCTTACTTTCTCCCTAGGTGTGTATATCAGCAAAACCACCTACATCCGCCAGGGGGAGCAGTCTCTGGATGGTTTCTACCGAGCCTGGCACCAGGTGGAGTACTACAGGTATGTCTGGCATGAGCTGCCGCCAGGCCCGCTCTCCACTGATAGCATGGCACTTACACTTTGTCCTGCCTCACTTTTGGTTTGTCCCCACACGCCCCCCCCAAACCCAAAAGGTGAGCCCCCACCGTGTCATTCTCTGCAGCCTCTGATTGCGGCGTGGAGCCCTCCCTGCCCCCCGCCCATGTGCACAGGACTGTTGTCACTTAGGAATAGCTGCGTGTGCACACTGATGGCGCTCACTTGTGTGTGGCATTCACTAGCACTTCAGGCAAACACAAAAAAGCTTTATGTGAGGAAATTTGAAAGTGCCACTTCCCTCTAAGGAAGATGAAATGCCTGCAGCTCTGTTATCACATCAGCTTCAAGGAGTTCACAAATACAGTGAGTCTTTTTTTTTTTTGGGTCCGGTCGTGGGGCCTGAACTCTGGGCCTGGGCGCTGTCCCTCAGCTCTTCAGCTCAAGGCTAGCGCTCTACCACTTGAGCCACAGCGCCACTTCCGGCTTTTTTCTTTTTGCTTATGTGGTGCTAAGGAATTGAACCCAGGGCCTCAGGCATGCCAGGCAAGTGCTCTACCAGTGAGCCACCTTCCCAGCCCCACAAATACAGTGAATCTTGACGGGTGTTACCCTCTCATCATTTCTGCCCCATCCCTCTCAAGCCGCTAAGGTTTTTTGTTTGTTGTGTTAGTCCTGGGGCTCGAACTCAGGGCCTGTGCTCTGTCCCTGAGCTCTTTTGCTTAAGGTAGCGATCTACCACTTGAACCACAGCTCCACTTCCAGCTTTTTTTGTGGTTAATTGGAGATAATAATCTGTTGGACTTTGCTTGCCTGGGCTGGCTTCAAACTACGATCCTCAGATCTCAGCCTCCTGTGTAGCTAGGATGACAGGTATGAGCCACAGGCTGAGCCTGTTTACTGATGGCTCACCCGTTCCCCGACCCATGGGGCGGCTTCGGGTACTGGCCCCGGGGTGTGATTGGTGCTCTGTGTGTTGTGCTCCCTCTTCTGCAGGTACATCAGGTTCTTTCCAGACGGCCAGGTGATGATGCTGACCACCCCCGAGGAGCCCCCGGCCATCGTGCCCCGGCTGAGAACCAGGAGTACCAGGTAGTGTTGCTACAGCCTTCTTGCCAGGCAGGCCTCATTCTCCGTGAGCACAGCCAGGGCTCCCGGCTTGCTCCGGATGGTTTTAGGACGCAGTGGCAGGGGCTGGAGGCGGACCTGGGAAGGCCTGTGCAGCCTCCAGCCTCTCTCTCCTGTAGGGCTGTGGAATGGAGGTTTACTCCATCCTAGCCGATTCTTTTCTGGGCAGTTGGTGGCTGTTGTCATAATTCATGATTGCCTTGAAGACATAAATACATGGCTAATAGGTTTAACATGTTATTTTTCAGGACTGATGCTATTCTGCTGGGTCATTATCGTTTGTCACAAGACACAGACAATCAGACCAAAGTATTTGCTGTGATAACTAAGAAGAAAGAAGAAGTGAGTGCCTGAATGGAGCGCCTCCCATCTTGCTTCCCATCCCCTGTGCTGTCAGCTAGAAAGCTCAGAGCACTGTGCGTTCCTGACACCATTACGTAGGGACATGCAGGTGTCTCTGAAGACAGGTGGAGAGTTTGTTTTTGTTTTGTTGGTGGTGTGTATGTGTGCATGCGTGCCAGTACTCAGGGCTTGAACTCAGGGCCTGAGCACTGTCCCTTAGCCTTTTCGTGAAGGCTAGCACTCTACCTCTTGAGCCACAGCTCCACGTCTGTCTTTTTGGTGGTTAACGGGAAATGAGAGTCTCACAGACATTCCTGCTCAGGTTGTCTTTGAATTGCATTCCTCACATCTCAGTGTCCCAAGTAGCTAGGATTACAGCGTGAGCATGGGGGCTTCTGTTGGAGCGCATATTGATCTTCCCTGGATGGTTTTCCTATTGTGGTTCGGGCTTTTACGTGTGGCACGGCAGTGCAGGGGCTCCTTGCAGTACCAGGCAGCGTCGTGCTTCACACGTTCCTTTCCCACTGTCTGTGACACGGAGGCTGCTTCGCAGATGTGCCTGTGCACCCCACCCCCACCCCACCAGCTCCTCCCAGAGTGGGCCTCCTTCCCCGTGGAGAATAAGCTTACCTACTGGAAGTAATCCTCTCTCCTTGTTCTTTCGAAAGGAAAACAAAGCCCAGCAGATGTGGTTGCTGGAATGACTATCATTGCATTCCTGTGTGTTCTTCTAACAGATGGAAGCCCTAGTGTTTACAGAGCTTGTGTGTAGTGCGTTTCTTCTGTCCTGCTGAGTCGAGCTGCACCCGGGCTGCAGGTGTGAGGAGCGGGGCAGTGCACTGTCCTCGGCCACTCGTTGGGCATGGAACCCTTTTAGCATCGTGTGCCAGTGTGGTTAGGGCATGGCTCTGTCTGTGAGTCCTGTCAGCTTGGGGCCTCCCGTTCGCTTCTCTGCCTCCCGCTTGTAAGCTCCTGGGTGGCCAGCTCCTTTCTGAGGGACAGAGGTTGTTGCTTTGTGATCATGATCCTGGCTTTCTTGAGGTCAAAAGTGTCTGGGAAGCCAGGTGTCCCTGGCTCACTCCTATCATCATAGCCACTTGGGAGGTGGAGATGAAGAGGATCAAGGTTCAAGGCCAGCCCAGGCAGGAAAGTTGGGAGACCCCTTCCCGTTAGCACGTGTCAATCTTCCTAGACTGTGAGACTGTGACTGGGGACCAGGCAGGAACAGTGTCCCTCACACATTTGCACAGACGTGAAGTGCCGTCTGGTAACGGCCCACCCTTGTCTGCCACAGAAACCACTGGACTACAAGTACAGATACTTCCGCCGAGTTCCCGTGCAGGAGGCAGACCACAGCTTTCATGTGGGGCTGCAGCTGTGTTCCAGCGGCCACCAGAGGTTCAACAAGCTTGTCTGGATCCATCATTCCTGTCACATGACATACAGGTGGGTGGGCATGGCGCTAGGGGTGCAGGCTAGCCCACGGGTTCTGCGGGGTTGGATTCCTCCGGGTCAGTGTTACAAACCCAAGCCACGAGGCAGCCCTGTTGCCGGGGAGGACAGCCCTTGTGGGAGGGGGTGGGGCACCAGCGTCCGCCGTGGCTTCGGCGTGGCAGGATGGTGGTGTCCCTGCATGGGCCTTCAGCCAGCTCGGCACCGAGCGCAGCGGGCTGGGCCCCTGGTGGTCCCAGGCAGTTTTTCTCTGCATTTGCTTTGTCTTTAGGGATTGTATGTGATTACAGTAAACCCTAGTTAGAAAAATCAGGTGCTAAAAACCAGGAGCTCGTGTACTCCAAAGTCAGATCCGTCGGGGATTCCCGTGTGGAGCTCTTTGCTGTTCAGTGAGGAGGAGCCTGAGAGAAGGAGTGGTTAGAACGGGAGTTGGGAGATGGCGCGTGCGCGTGCGTGTGACACGTGACATTAAAGCTGGCAGGTATGCCGCCCAGGCTGTCTGCTCACTTTGATTCCAAGTCCCAAGTGTCAGGAAAGAGGAAGCAGACCAAAGGAGGGGAGGCAGAGCCCCGCAGGTGAGGTCAGGACTCAGTTCTGCTCGGAGGGATTCCCAGTACTACCCAGCCGAGTTGGAGGGGTGAGGATTGGGTGGGGCGGCGGGGGTGGGGTGGGTTGGGGGGATTGGATTTAAATAGAGCGGAGCCTGGGACTGCTCAGTTTGGGATTTATGATGTCCTTCTGGGCTTTCCAACAAGGCCAGGGTGGACTTTTGCTGAGAAGAGCTCAAGGGTAGGGATTCTGGTAAATTCCAGAGAGATTTTCAGGCGGGTCCCGGGGGAGGGTGGTCGGTGGACCGGGAGAGCAGTACTACGGTACGAGAGCACACAGATTCCCGCTGCCAAGAAGTATCAGTCAGCCCCAAACCGTCTTTCCGCCGGCACCACCATTTCTGCCAGACGGGCTTCTCCACGTATCCAGAGGCCTGAAGCCAGTGCAGACACTTACCTGTCCACCTCTCTCCTTTTTGTCTTTCTCCGTAATCTCTCTCTCTCTCTCTCCCTCCCTCCCTCTTTCCCCCCCTCCCTCCTCCCTTTTTTCCAAGAAAGAAACAACGTTTAAGTGGAGCCACGCTCTGGACAGTGGCTTTTGGCTCAGGCCTGGCGGCCTGGGAAACTCGACTCATCTGTGGGTTTAGTAGGTGCTTGCGAAGCTGTGGAGTTGTCACAGTATTTTAGCAGTCCTCGTCTCTCGGGGTGGAGAGGGCGGAGCGGCTGTGGCAGCGCTGGTGCCCGCCCGCCGTGCACAGCAGTCACACACACACTCAGCTCTAAGAACGCAGCGCATTGGGAAGCACCTCTTAATTCAAACCTTAAATGGCTTATTGCCTTTGACTTAGACACCTTAGGAGTATGTTTAAAGGGCATAATTTTTAAGGCATATTAATTGCCAAATATCAGAGAGAACCTAAATCTCCAAAAGGAGCATTATTAAATTATTGTGCAGGCAGACCACGTAACGTTATACAGCCATAGCAAATGGTTTCTGAAGAATAGAGAAAATACCAGAATATCACATGAAAAGGAAGCAAGCTTGCCAAAAGTGCACGGTCTCGATGTAGAGGTTGGGGTACTTGGGAAAAGCCAAGAAGCAAGGTGGGCGTGGGCCGGGGCTGGCCTGGCGGGGGGTATTCGGAGCGGCTGTTCCTTGTGCTTTGCCACAGTTGTTTCAGAATGCGCCTCGTTATGTCGCATTCCCTTTGCCCTGCGCGCGCCGGAGCTTGGAGCTTGGAGCTTGAGTTGAAGTTTCCTTGTCCTCTCTGTCCAGAGCCACCGGGGAGACGGCAGTGAGTGCTTTTGAGATCGACAAGATGTACACACCGCTGTTCTTTGCCAGAGTGAGGAGCTACACGGCCCTGTCAGAGCGGCCGCTGTGAGCCCCGTGCAGCGCTCTCCGCGTGACGGCATGAGCAGAGCACAGAAGAGCACCTAAGTTATAAATGTACATATATATGGAATCGAAACTTATTTTAAATTGTTGGAATTCCTTTAAGAAGAGTATAAATTATTTTTTTTATTTAAGGGGATTGTTGATTCTTGGGATGTTGTGTTTTAAAATGTAAGTTTAAGCACATTTATGTTGCAAAATACCTTCATACAAGGCGAAAATCATGTCATTTTCCAAGCAGATTCGTGGGTAGATTTCTGTCGCGCAAGTCACCGCCCGATCACCCCAGTACTTTCCCGCATGGGGGCTCCTGCGCTAGTGCTCTTCCCGCATGACTTAGTGTCTCTGCACTAAAGCTCACAATGCGAAAACCTGTCAGGGTTTGTTTGAAGCTGTTTAACCAATAAAGATTTAAAAATGATGTTCCTTTCAAAGAAAGCAATGTGGGTGATTGTTTCTGTTTCAGCAGCTTGGGGACAGCCAGCAGCGGCTCAAAACCTCCGCCTCAGTCCATCACTGGCCTCCGTAGAATCAGCCAGAGCGTAGCTATGTGCAGCGTGCAGATGTGGAAGGGGAAACAGCCCCTCAGCCCTCTAAGAACGGTCTCGGTCACCCTCAGTAAAAGCTCACCCCTCTCTGAGGTGGTTTGAGGATCACATAAAACACCTGCACACAGTGAAAAATACAACTGGGGCTTGGCTCCAGTGTTAGAGCACCAGCCTGGCACGTGCAAGGCCCTCAGTGTATAGAATAAACCTCATAAGTTGGCTCTTTAGCTCAAGGCTAGCGCTCTACCACTTGAGCCACAGCGCCACTTTTGGTTTTTTCGTGGTTAGTAAGAATCTTGTGGACTTTTCTGCCCAGGCTGGCTTTGAACTCAGCCTCTTGAGTAGCTAGGATGACAGGCGTGAGCCACCAGTGCTTGGCTATGTACATCACTTGTGAGTAGATTTAATGGCTTCATGGTCCAATTGTAAGCTTTTAGATATTTTGGTTTTCTGCATTTCTGGAGTGAATGGAACTGTGCCTCAGTCTTCAAATAGGCCTTCACTGCCCTGGAATTCTTTCCAAGTAAAATTACTGAATCAAAGGGTAAATGTTACATATATACAGTTTTCATATCTACAGTTTATTTCTCGTGGCTATGGAGATGCATAAAGGGTTTCAGGCTCGCTCACCATTACACTCGTTCTTCCCACTTTAAATAATGCAGACTTCACTCGTGCTTTTCCTGTGTGCGTGTCTGCCTGCCTCCCACTGGAGGCCGCACCGTGGAGCCCGGTGCACCTTGGGCAGAGGGGCTTCCCGTGACACATCACGGGTGCGTTCATTACGCCTTACACTCACCCTCTTGTTCCCTTCCACGTCCCCGCCTGCTCTGCAATCTGCCATCTTCCTGCGTGGACACGGTAAAGCCTGGTGAACTCCGCGCTGCTAGAGCGCGGATGGCAAAGAGCTGGAACCCACCTCGCCCGACAGAGTCTGCCCTGTCCTCACACGTGGTGATTCTCACTCTTAGGGGAGGCCTCTCCCTCCTGCCTTCTCTGCGTCTCACGGCGCCGCGCTCTTGCTGGGGGTCAGAGCCTGAGGAAGCCGGGGCCGTGTGGCGGGCTCCCCTGACGCCAGGCGTGGCCCCGCCCTGCCATAGCAATTGCAGTCCTCAGTTTGGTGGCAACAAGGCAGGCACAAGGAGAAGCGCGGAGGCCCTGGCCACACAGGTCAGGCTCTGGGGCTGGAGCACGTGACCGAAACGCCCGTGTCCCAGCAGCGGGAGGTGGTAGCAGCTGCGCACCACTTATGGAGGAGGAAGGGGAGAGCGGGATGCTCTCCGCGCCATTCGCCAGGACGCCGCTGATGAGCCACACAGCAGCACTGCAGGATTCATGAGCGAGGTTACGAAGTTTCACAACCCTCAGCCCAACACCGCCGACCCCACCCACCTCCTGCCAAAGGCGAGACACGGCATGAACACAGACCCCAGCCCGGCTGTCCTCAGAGCCCAAGTTGGTAGCCTTCCATCCCTCAGGCTGGAAAGAGGCCTGCCTGGCTGCACCAGCCCACCACGGCGACTCCACCCACACCCGCCGCCCACAAGTCCTGACCACTCATCTTCCACCAGGAGACTCGAACTGAGCTCATAAATGGGGGGGGGGGGGCATGAAGGGCATTTTAAATGCAGGTAGAATAAAACTCAGGAAGAAGAAATAGAATGCACCACAAAATAGAGACTACAAAAGGAAAACTGGAAGACACCCCTCCGAGAAGGCAAATGTGACAGCCAACTTGGCCTTTCATTTCAAAGGTTGAAGTTGGACATTCCCTGAAAAAGTCATTCATGGCTAACTCCTGCGTTAGGAAGCCCGAAGATGAGCGGAGGGAATTCTCGCAGAGGGCTGAGCAGCCAGAACCTGTCACCTTTGACCCTGTCAAAGTACTTCTATATTTGGTTCAAAGAAGTGAAGCAAAACATGTTTTGCCACAAGGTGGCACTCTTGTCCTAGGCTGTCTTCGTTCTTATCTTTCCAGTCAGCTCTAGAATCTGTGAAGTGTGTGTGTGCATGTGTTCATGTGTGCATGTGGGTGGATGTGTGTTCATTCATGTATATGCATATATATTAATGTGTTTGTGTGTATATGTGTGCATGTGTGTGTGGGTATGCATGTATGGGGAGTTGTTTTTCACATTTCCAAGAGAACAGCAACACCTTCATCTTTCTGACTGACTTTCAACATTGCAAAAGAACAGAATCTAAATCAAGTAGAATAGAGTAGACTCTAAACTGAAGTACACACGAAAGGAAAGACACCCTGATTTCTTGACAGGCTCTAAGTCCTGTCATGCTGAACCCAACAACTTCCCAAGAAATCCACTTTCTCCATTAATTAATCTGGCCACTTGGCCTTGGCTGAGGAAACTGAATGTTCTGCTTTGAAATGAATTGGAAGGGGGCGGTGGGTTGAGCCTTTGGGGGTGGGAGAGCTGGGCAGGAGCCAGAGGGAAGCCATCCTGTCTCTGTTTGATGATGGTCAACCTTGGAACTGCCTGTCTTCCCTTCCTGTGGTTTTTTGCTAGGCTCAGCAGTGTTGGTGAGTGGCTACAAATCCACCCAGAGCAGTCACTTACCTGGGACTGGGTTGTGGTCCCTGGAGATGGAGAGACCTTGGGCAAACGGCCTCATTTATTGAGGTCCAACTCAGCGAACATCAGGCCGCCAGTAAAACTGGACTCGGCGACTGGGAATGTGTTTTTAAGTTTGACCTTTAGCTCTAAGGACGTTTCCTCATCCCCCAGACCCACGCTCGCACCCCTGAAGCCCCTCGGTGCTGCTTTCCCATCTTCTTGGTTTCTGGAGGGTTCTTTGCACCATGTCCATGATGGGCTGGGTCCCCGTGGATTCCTGATCTAGAGCGTCACTCCAAGGTGGGCAAGATCATGACAGCTGAATAGAGACCCCCTCCTACCCTCTCTCCCCCCAGAACAAAAGCATTCTGTCTAGAGCTGTATTTTGAAGTGAAGTGGTTGTAGGAAAACAATGGAAATCAACAAGAAGGAAACTGGATGCATGTAAGATTCAGAGAGGCTAGGATCCGCATAGCAAGAGAAATGCCATACTCCCCATGTACACACACACACACACACACACACACACACACCACCACCCAGGCCCTGCAGGGGTGAGGATAAAAGAGTTCTGGAAACCCCGACAGGGCAGACAACTGGCAAGACCGGAAAGTTTCACAATCCTCCCAGGCTGCCGCTCCCTGCGGTAATGCCCTGAAGTCTGCATAGCAGCCTGGCTTTAGAAGGATGATGGTGTGTCTCCAAGCCCCTAGGGGCCTGACGGCGGCTGTCTTGGGATGGGAGCTATCTGTGTCTGCGTGGCTCTGGAGGTCAGGCCCTCTGCCCATTCTCATCTATGGGGCTCCACAGACATCCCACTGGACGGCTTGTGAATGGACTCATTATTAATTACTACTACTAGTAAGGTGTACAAAGAGGTTTGAAGCCCACGTCAGGCTATGAGTACAATGCTTCTTGACCAGAGTCCCTGACTTCCTTCTCCTCGATTTTTCTCCCGCCCACCCTTATTCTCAAGTTGCGTGGTTCAACCTTTACATGGTGAGTGTTGAATGTAATGACTGTTTGCTCACGTACCTCCCTCCATTTACGTGCCCCTTCCCTTAGCCCCCCCCAAACATGTTTCCACTTTCCAGTATTCATTTTGATCAACAGCTTGTCTGTTCAGAGGAGTTCCACCTTTGGCCCCTCCCCGTCAGCTTGTGTGGGTGTATATCCTTACAGCCTGTAGATGTTCTCAGATTTAAATCTAACTTCCATATAGGAAAGAAAACATGGGTCATTTGCCTCCTTGAGCCTGGCTTCTAGGTCCATCTATTTCCTCGCAAATGACAGCATGAGTCTTCCTGAGGGGAATTCCACCGCACACACCTGATCCACCCTCTGTCCTCAGACCTCTGGGCTGTGGCGTGACAGAGGGCGCTTAACCCAATGTGCCCCCCTCCCCCCCCATGACCCAGACCTCCCAAGCCTCTCCCACCGCATAAAGCTCTGCCCTTGCCGAATGGCACGGGGGGGGGGGGGTGGATTGGACGCCCTCGGCCGGTGGAGAGCCGACCTCTGTCTTTCATTTTGTATGTGGATCAAAGGCCGTGGCGTAAGACCTGAAACTGAACCACCAGCCGTAACCAGAGGGGAAATACTTCCACGTGCCAGAACAGGCAGGCCGTGTCTTGGTTTGTGTGTGGCTGTGTTTTCCAATGCGTGGTTTCCTCATTCCTTCCATTGTGCCCACCGCAGGCTACATCCGAGTTTCCGGTCTCTGCTGACAGGGGTTTTCAGAGGAGGGGCTTTATTGCCTTTTCCTTCTGCTCTTAGTTCCCTGCCCACCAGAGGGGAGTTACATCCGTGTGTTTCCACGCACTCGCAGAACACGTGTCAGGAGCGGCTTTGTTGTTACAGCCAGTGTAAATCCACGTGTGACTGGTGTATCCTTCCCCTCCCTGGGTCTGTAGGACTTGCTGTGGGGCCCGTGTGCGCCCCAGGGCTGTGGGGCCAGAGTTTGGGGTGGCTGTTACTATGGTAGGCACAGAAGACGTGGTCGTGTGGTTTGCCTTGCTGCTCTGTGATTGCAAGCCGGTCACACGTGCGGACAAGACGTGGAAAGGCTCCCGAGGGGAGATACGAAAGACATCAAAGACGACCTTGTGTGAGTCCTAAATACACCCCAACAGAGAGAGCCTCGAATTATTTGCAAGCTCCAGGGAAGACTGCAATAAAATTTCATGAAAATGAAAAAGGAGGTGTCTACACACCGGAACTAAGCCCAGAATTCACTTCGTGCCGAACCTCCAGCTCGGTACCAGATATATATATATATAATCTTGTCGGTCATGAGGCCTGAACTCTGGGCCTGGGCGCTGTCCCTCAGCTCTTCAGCTCAAGGCTAGCGCTCTACCCCTTGAGCCACAGCACCACTTCCGGTTTTTTCTGTTTATGTGGCGCTGAGGAATGGAACCCAGGGCCTCAGGCATGCAAGGCAAGAGCTCTACCACTGAGCCACCTTCCCAGCCCCTGTGCTGAATATTTTTAAGCTAGGGTCTCCCTCTCTTTTTGGGCCATCCTGGACTGTGGTCCTCTTATTTTATTCCCCACATAGTTGGTGCTATGGTGTTTGAACTTCTACTCTCAAAAACTATTAACTAAACAAGAAAGTGTCACTGAGCACCAATTAATAAACTCGCCCTGGTGATAGTTATTGGGTCAGCTACTCTACCAAATAAAATGGTATTAACTGTGTTTACTAAGCAATGACTGATTCCAAGAACCTAGCGAAAGTTTATACAAAGCAGCCAGTGCAACTAGTTCCTACTTTAGCCATTTTATTCGTACCACATTTTTATTAAAACCCCATCATAAGCCAGGGGCTTGGCTGAGAAATGCTCATTGTATATAATTGACTTAAAGCAGCCCAAATGTAAAGAAACACAGAAGGCCAATCAAAACCAACTACTGGGAATATTATGCTGGTTTTTTGTTGTTTGTGCCAGCACTGGGACTTGAACTCTGGGCCTGGGCGCTGCCCCTCAGCTGTTCAGCTCAAGGGTAGCGCTCTACCACTTGAGCCACAGCGCCACTTCCGGTTTTCTGGTGGTTTATTGGAGATAAGAGTCTCATGGACTTTCCTGCCTGGTTGGCTTTGAACCTTGATCCTCAGATCTCAGCCTCCTGAGTAGCTAGGATGACAGGCGTGAGCCACCGGCGCCCAGCTTGCTTTTATTTTTGAATATTGTAACTGTGTGCATTCGTTACCAAACAAACAAAAAAAGATCATTTATTTTTTAAAACATTTGTTTATTACATGGTTCATTTCAGAGTTTAGGTCTGGGCTTGCCTTCATTCCAAAGGACTTCAGCATTTATACATGGCCACTTGGCCATGCTAACTGTACAGAGGCATCTCCTTCTTATTTTCTGTTGTTGCTGGGTCTTAAACCCCATGCCCCATACAGCTAAATACAGGCTCCACCTCTAAGCCCTAGCCCTCCGCCCCTAAGAAAGCATTTCTCCCATATTATGAACCGGCACCAAGTTAGATGCCCTAAAGAATGGAGGTCAATGGGTCAGAAGTAAGCTCTAGTGTGAAGGGACCGGAGGGAGGGGAGGGGGAAGGAAAACAGAAACAGCACCACTGGAGTCCTCTTCCTGTGTCCCTGAGTTTTGCCACTCGTTAGCTTTATAAATAATACCGTTGGGTCATGATTCTCATCTTGACAAGTCTTACAATTGACTAGAAAACTTTGTTTTTTCTTGATGCCAGTCGTGGGGCTTGAACTCAGGACCTCATGTTCTTGCATAGCCTTTTCACTACAGGCTGCTGTGTTCTGCCCCTTGAGCCCCACTCCTGGGCGTTTGTTGGCCTGAGTCTTTCAGATTTGTCCGCCCCAGCTGACTGCAGACCTTGATCCTCAGATCTCAGCCTCTTGAACAGCTAGGGTTACAGGCATGAGCCACGGACGCCCGGCTTTAAAAAGCACATTTTTAATGAATGGACCGCATCACAGTCAGAGCATTAAATACTTCATGGAAGAAGACGGTGCTTCCTCTGTCTCCGTGTCTTCATTTCAGTTCCCGAGAATGTGTGGATGAAATTCTAAGTTACTCTATTTTCTTTGTACGGTGGACTAAGAAAACCCAACAGATAAAGCCTCTGAAAGCCCAAAGCCCGGGGAGGCAGCAGGGATGCGGCAGCTCACCCACGGCGCTCCCGTCTCCATTCCTCAGCGGATGAGCGCTCAGGATGAGAACGTACGACGCAGGCTTCGTGTGCTGCCTGCAGCGGCTCTGCGTTTTGGAAACGTTTTCCTAAGGAAGGACATCTTCCAGCCAGCTCCCAAACTCAGGAGAAGGGGGAATGCGGGGGGGGGGGCGGCAGGTTACCGGAAGGGACAGAGGTTGAGCAGCATCTCGTTGTTGAAGGCATCCAAACCCGTGTACATCATGTCTTCATCCAGATCCCATTTGTACCCCCGGGGGGGCAGCGGGTACTGCAGGGCTGGGTGGGCGCCGTAGCCCAGCATTGTGGGGTCTTGCTGGGGCCCGGGGCCTGTGGGGGAAGGCACGTAGCCGTGGAAATCCGCAGGCCCTCTCTCCTCGTACAGCTCAGCGCCCGGGCTTGGCCACGTGGGGTGGCCGGCGGCGTGGGTCACGGGTGGTTCCAGCGGCGTGTGCTGGGGGAAGGGCTCCAGGGGGCTCAGCGGGGGGAAGAAGTCACAGGGGCAGCCGGCCAGAGGGAAGGGGTGGCAGCTGTCACTCAGGGGACTTCTCTCCAAAGCGGCCTGTCTCTGCCTGACCTGCGCGTGGTCATGATCCACGAGGCCCCCCGGGGCGGGGGACACGGGCGCACCCGCTCCGTGGCAGGGTCTTCGGCCGGACACCTTGCGTGTCTCCCCGGCGGGCAGCGACTCTGCCAGCGCCGCCGTCTCCCCCACGTCGTGACTTCTCTTGGGGCAGGAGAAGCAGTCGTTCAGAGAGCTCTGTGGGGCCGCGTTAGCTATTACAGGCCCGCCGTAACTACCAGGCAACTGGACGCCTTCCTGGAATGACCAAGTTAAAGGCAAACCGGCCTGGCTCTGGGCTTCCCCGGGGCGAGGCTGGGAAGGGAAGTGGAAAGCTGTGTGAATAAGTGAAGCTCACCCAGCCGGCTACCGAGTCACAGCCCCATGCTTCCCCGGCTGCTCCTCACTCCCGGCGGGCCTGGAGCCAGACACACGCTAGCCTCACCACAGCCTCTAGGACAGACAGACGGACAGGCTGCCTGCAGTTCTACCATAGAGCTTTCCAACCAGTGAAGAGCAAGCCACCCACTCTGTGGACTCAGGGGAGTGCTTAAGGTGTTCCTTGTTCACACATGCATCCCATAGCCTCAGTAAAACTACTACAGCTTCCAGATGCGTGCCATACTCGGCGGAACTCTCGGGGACTCTCTCTCTCTGGGTCTCTCTGGGTCTCTCTGTCTCTGTCTCTGTCCCCCCCCCCCTTTCGACTTCTCTAAGTGTGGAGTTGAGTGTCGGGCCCCATGGTTTGTTTGTGTTTCTCCTGCAGAGACTTTTCTCTGAACCTCATGGCCCTTCTGTTGAGACCCAAGGACCTCTAGAACACAACGTGGACAATTTGTTTTTCTAAATGAGGGACATGGGTTGTTCTTTAGAATCTGGTTGGGAAGTTCTGCTCTCTCTTGAGCAGAACTATGAGCTTGATAAGAAGACCATGTTAAGCCAGGCCCCCGTGGCTCACTCTAGTTTCCTGAGAGGCAGAGTTTGGGAAGATGTAGTTTGAGGCAAGCCAAGGCAGAACATTTTGGGAGATCCCCTCCCAACCCACAGCTGAGTGTGGTTGCATCCTAGGCTCGATGGGAGGCCAAGAACGCGGGGATCTTGGTTCAAGGCCCGCCTGCCCAGAGAAGATTGAAAGACTCAATCCCCAAGGAGAGAAGCTGAGAGTGGCAGTGTCTGCAGTGATGAGAGACGGACGCAGGTGGACCACAGCTCAGGGGCAGCTCAGGCGGGAAGCCAGAGTCTATCTCAAAAATAACCTGTGGAAAACCGGCCCGGGGGCGCGGCTCCGCAGTAGAGCACCCGCCTAAACTCAAACACAGATAGTTCTAGGAGGAAAGGGCAGCGGCCAAGTGTGGGGGAGGAGACGTGCCCAGGCTGACCTGTGGCTGAGACAGAAAGGTCTGACTACACAACCACAGGACCAGGCCAGCGGAGACCTCGCAGTCCTCCTGCTTCGACCTCCTGTGTGCTGGGCTTACGGACGCCTGTCACCACCCTTGGCTTAGACGCAGTTTATTTCATCTTGGTAGATAAGCCCAGTCAATCATCTGTTTTGAAGACAGATGGACATTTGAGGGACCACTTCCCCCCGGAAAAAAAAAAGAGGCAGGAAGCTAATATCTTGTGAAGACTATTTCAATTCATTTCTATCCTATCAAATATAGCATGAGAAATATAGATCAAGGACAAATGCAATTTTCTTTAAAAACTGTGTCCTACAAATATAAGGAACTTAAGTTTGTTTGTTTGTTTTGGGTCTGGTTGTGGGGCCTGAACTCTGGGCCTGGGCGCTGTCCCTCAGCTCTTCAGCTCAAGGTTAGCTCTCTACCACTTGAGCCACAGCGCCACTTCTGGCTTTTTTCTTTTTGCTTATGTGGTGCTGAGGAATCAAACCCAGGGCCTCAGGCATGCA
>NW_012267260.1:2817324-2820864 GCF_000151885.1 Dipodomys ordii | reverse complement strand
GCTTTTTTCTTTTTGCTTATGTGGTGCTGAGGAATCAAACCCAGGGCCTCAGGCATGCAAGGCAAGCGCTCTACCACTGAGCCACCTTCCCAGCCCAAGGAACTTACGTTTGTAAGCATGATTCAAAGCCAGTAGATACTGAGAATGAAATCTCCTTTCCTTTGGTGAATACATATTTGGGTTTTTTTTCCCCAGTCCTGAGGCTTGAACTCAGGGCCTAGGCGCCAACCCTGAGCTTTTGTTTTGTTCAAGGCTAGCACTCTACCACTTAAGCCACAGCACCACGTCTGGCTTTTTCTGTGTATGTGGTACTGAAGAATCGAAGCCAGGGCCTCATGCATGGATGTGTATTTGCATTTTGGCACCCCCTGGCCAGTAGAGGAGCTGGCCTTTGCCCTTCCCCAGGGGGAGTGGGCTGGGTGCCTTTGGAGCATCCTGGGAACGGCTTACCTGCGATCCCCGGCTCCCTGTCACCTTTAAGGAGCCTGAGGCGGAGGCCATGCGGACTTTCTTCATGGCTCTTCTTGCCTCGGCTTCTAACTTGGTCTCGGGCCTGGGGTGATCGTGTTCTCCCTTTGACTTCAAGAAGACAAAGAAAAGAAAAGGACAGAAATCAAGTCGGTGGCCGGGCTGCGCGCCCTGGGCAGCGAGCGGGGCCTATTGTAGGTCTCCACGTGTGGCCAGATGGTCTCCTGGTTGGGTGTGGCATCCAATGAGAGAGACCTTGGGGTATCCCCCAGACCCCATGCCCACGCTGTCGCCTTTGCTCGCTGCCCCTCGTTCCCCGTGATGCTCCCTGTGGGTGAGCAGGACACCGACGAACATGGCTTGCTCCTCGGTACACGCCACCACCACCACCACCACCACTATCATCACCACCACCACCATCATCATCACCATCATCATCATCATCTTCACCACCATCATCATCATCACCATCATCATCATCACCATCAGAACCATCATCATCATCATCATCATCATCATCACCATCATCACCATCATCACCCCCAGTACAGGATAGGAAACAGAAGCATGCACAAGTAGATCACGCTATCTGCGCAACCTCCCCTAATCTAGCTGGAGCCTGCCCAGCAGACAGCCTTTGTTGCCTGTTGGTTTCTGCCCCTGCTGTATTTCCTACATACCCCCACAGAGAACTGGGGCTCTGGGAGGTCCCTTGTTGGGGGTGTCCAGAACTAGCGCAAAGGCTGTGGGCTGAGCCCCAGAGTGGGGTGCAGGCCGGGTGGGCTCCTGGGGAGCGAGTGCAGGCCCTTGGCCAGCTCCCCGCAGCCCCCCCACCACTCGGCCCCCTCCCACCCCGCCGTGCAGCCCCCTCACCCCAACGCGCGCCCCCCAGCCCGCCATGCACGGCCCCAGGGCCGTGAGCTGAGCTGTGAGACACTCTGCACAAGCCACGCACGCGCTGCGGTCCCACCTGGAAGAATATGAAGCGCCCGTCATGCCTCCAGAAGTTGGTGACGGGGAAGCCCCCGTGGCCGCGGCAGGGGATCAGCTTCAGGGGCCCGCTGCAGTTGGGGCAGCATCTCCCTGGGGAAGGACAGAGGGAAGTGACCGGCCGGGGCTCCTGACCCAGGCTGCGCAGGCCCCGTCCCAGCGCGGACCGGGAAAGCGGCGGCCGCCAGCGGGCGTCGCCCGGGCCGCGAGCTCTTCTGAGCAGAACCCCCTCCATGCACACACGATATTCACGAGTCTCGGCTGAGAAGAGGAAAGGAAGCCTCTCATTCTCCGAGAAGAAGGAAGGGGCCACGAGCGAGCCACAGGAGAGGACAGACAGTAGATAAAGCGAGGATGGCTGAAAGCAGGTCCTCCCGGGGCGCACATGAGCAGGAAGGAGCCCGGGGTGGCCGCCTGCACAGTGGGCGGGGCGCTGCACGCCGAGCGCGGCGGTCACAATCCACCGAGTGTGGCCAAGTCAGAAGAGCACAGGCCGCTTGGGACCCCCGGGACGGAATGGCATGGACCCGCCGATCTGGGGAGGCCGCGTGGAGACCCACGCCCCAGGGTGGCCGCGGCCACACACGCGTGTCTCCTAATCTTTGCACACGGCAGCGAGGCCTACCTCGTTCTTTCACCCAGGTTTAAAGCACCTTGAGCACTCAACTGGGAGGACCTTGGGTCAGGTCATTCAACCCGACATAGCAGTTTTCCTGGTAGGAGCTCGGGACGGGGGGGGGGGGGCTGTGGATGGATACTGGGGGTGCAGACACGGCTGGCTTTCCCTGAGCCCGTTCCACACCGCACGGCCGCGTGCCCTGGGGATGTGTGGGGACGTGAGGCCCACCGAGGCAGGGCGGGGGGGGGGGACGCCACCAGCTCCCCCAGCGCCAGCCCGCCACACTCACGCTGCTGCTTCTGCCGGGCCTTGTCGCAGATGGCGGGGCGCAGGTAGATCTTGCGCCCCTCGGCGGTGGAGCAGTCCCGGCCGCACACCACCACGCCCAGGCAGGACTTCTTGAGGATGCGGGAGTTGTGGTTGTTGGTGTTGCGCATGGCCCAGCTGCTGAGGTGGCGCTGCGCGCTCCGGTCCTCCGAGCTGTACACGTGCTTCACGTACGAGTCCGGCCACTCCTGGAACCAGTCGGTCCTCGTCACGTTCTAAGCGAAGCACAGACGGCACTGTTAGAGCCGAAGCCCCCAAACAGACCCCAGGAGAGGCCGGGGATCCGGCCCCAGGCAGAGCGGAGCCCAGGCCTCTGCCCATGGAGGAATCCGGGAGCTGGGAAGCCAGCAGCAAATGCAACAACATCTACGCAGCACCCCGACTTCGCGCCCAAAGACAGGGCCATGCCGAGTTCTAACCGCCGCCACCCCAGTCGACCCTGAGAGAAGGAATGAGCCTCTCTCCGTGAGGAGTTTTGGGGGAAGGACTATCGTCCCAGTCCTACACAAAGCCCAGCAGAAGCCTGTGGCAGGGAGGAAGATGGTGTCACACCGCCGGGTACCTTCTTAAGTCGCCTCCAAGGCCGGGCAAAGTCACCACAGATACCCAGTGCGGGCTCAGAACCCCAGCTCAGAAAGGGTCCCGCCTTCTCCTCTGCACCAAGGGGATTCTCTGCCCCTCAGATAGCCGAGGGCTCAGAAGAGCTGTGTTCCGGTGGGCACAGACACGGGAGCCGTGGACCCGTGGACTCAGAGTTTTCAGTTTTGCAAGATGAGAAAGTTCTAGAGATTGGTGATGGAATGGTTTGCGTGCAGTGACAACCACCACACTATCCGTTTAAAGAGGAGTAAGATGGTAAGTTTTATAGTGTGTGTTATATTACTACTATTACTATACCAAACTTACTTATAAGATGATAACAGACGTGCAGAGCTAGAGTCCTTATAGAATAATTATTTTGCTTCCTGATCCCCCATTTCTTTGTTTTGTTTTTTTGGGGGGGTCCAGTCATGGGGCCTGAACTCTGGGCCTGGGCGCTGTCCCTCAGCTCTTCAGCTCCAGGTAAGCACTCTACCACTTGAGCCACAGCATCACTTCCGGCTTTTTTCTTTTTGCTTATGTGGTGCTGAGGAATC
>NW_012267260.1:2811093-2817274 GCF_000151885.1 Dipodomys ordii | reverse complement strand
CGGCTTTTTTCTTTTTGCTTATGTGGTGCTGAGGAATCGAACCCAGGGCCTCAGGCATGCAAGGCAAGCGCTCTACCACTGAGCCACCTTCCCAGCCCTTCCCCATTTCTTGTCCAGTAAAATATCCCTGAGGCCTGTCCACCTCAGCGTTTTTCTGAGGGTGAAGTATCATGTGTATAAAGTGTTAACACAACATATACCCTGGTCAGGGTCGGGGCGGCTCCGCCACACCGCACAGATGGTCCTCAGAAGCCACCGCGAGTGACCAGATGGTCTCGGCAGCCAGACTTAGGTTGTGCATCCACAGCCTCCTGACACATGGCCTAGGGGTCTGGATATTTTATCTAGAAGAGTCTAGAAGGTCAGCCTAGAAGACTTGGAAGGTTTTGAAGGAGAGATCAGCCAGGGAACCTCTCTCTTACTTCTCCAGCGAGAAAGCACAGTGTGGAAAAGAGCGGCAAGAATGGTCTGAAGGGTGACCGCGCACGTGCGTCTCTGTCAGGTGGGTGGGACTTCCTGCCTGAGCGCTGGCGGGCACTCCGAGCAGGCTGTGAGTGGAACTGGAGGAGAGGCTGGGGGCTTCTGCTCCCCAGTCAGCTCTAGGAGTTGCTCACCGGGAGGCACGGCAGGTGGATCGCGGACGGGGCCTGACCTCCTCAGGGTTTGCCTTCTCCCCGGGCCTCTGCTCCCTCTGAGCCTGGTTGCTGTCCCCACCTCCCGCCTTTCCTCTCCCTCTCGCTCTTCCTTCTCCCTTCTGACTGAACGCCTAGACGCTACTGTGTGGATTCCTTGCACAGAAATGCCCTGGAAAGAATAATAAAATATAGAGTATCTTACCATGGAAAGAATGAAAAATGCAGCTTAAAGCGCTTAAAGGAGGCGTGTACTACCTTGAGGAATTCAGCGGACCGGATTTATATTATTCCAGTACAATGCACACTTAGCAGGACAGTAAAGGCCAGCAAGTCCGAGGCGCGTGGACGAAAGCTGATCTGTGCGTGTTTTCAAGATGAATGGCTGCAGCCGGGTGCCAGTGGCCCACACCTGTCACCCTAGCTACTCAGGAGGCTGGGATCTGAGGATCCAGGTTCAAAGCCAGCCCAGGCAGGAAAGACCGTGAGACTTATCCCCAATGAACCACCAGAAATCTGGAAGTGGCGCTGTGGCTCAAGTGGTAGAGCACTCACCTTGAGCTGAAGAGCTGAGGGACAGCACCCAGGCCCAGAGTTCAAGCCCCATGACTGACCCCACATACACACCAAAAGAATGACTGCACCATTCAGAAGGAACTGGTGTTTATGAGCACTATCAGTTGTTCAAACTGAGCAAAGTCTCCCCGCTGGAGGGGAAGGCTCACACCTTCCCAGCCACTTCCTTCCATATGGTGACCTCCACACCCTCATTTTCTAATTCCATTAATAGTGGGGTAATAAGTTGGACAGTGTGTGCACTGATAAAATTGCTAGGCATAGAGCCAAGCTCCAGTGGCCCACGCCTGTCATCCTAGCGACTCAGGAGGCAGAGATCTGAGGACTGCGCTTCAAAGGCAGCCCAGGCAGGAAAGTTCATGAGACTCTTATCTCTAGGTAACCAGCAAAAAGCCAGAAGTGGAGCAGTGGCTCAAGTGGTAAAGCACCAGTCTTGAGTGAAAAAGCCAACCAAGGGTGCAAGGCCCCAAGGTCAAGCCCCAGTATAGGTGTGCACACGTATGCACACACACACACACACACACATACACACACACACACACCGTAGGCATAAATGTGATTACATCAAACTTCCCTTGACTGCTTGTTTATTCCTATTCTTTCGATTTGACATTTCATGGAATCTTTTTTTTCATAGTAATTACGAGACAAGCTAGACTCAAATAATGCAAAAATTCTAAATGTCAAATGGACAATAAGGATCCCTAAAAGTCTTTTAATTTAAGGTGTCAGAGAGGTAAATTTACAAAACAAAGCAGAATCACTTCTTAAATGTTGGTTAATGACTCCCCATACACCCTTTCCGTCCATTCCTCCGGGGACCCGTTCATGGCCTGTGAGACGATCCGGCCTCATCGCTCAGGCTGACCTGGAACCCCCTCTGTCCGGCCTCCCCAGCGCTGAGATTACAGGCAGGCAGCACCGTGCCCACTGCCTCTTCTTTTTAGATCCTTTGTTTAGTTTAATTTCTAACCTTGCATGGGTAACTGTTTGTTTTTCCTCTTGGTTAAGAAGTTTATCATTGAAAGGGAATATTCCTAAGGTCTCCCACATGTACATCTAACTGAGTTGTATTTTATTTTATTTTTTGAAAGTTTTCGCAAGGATTTAGTTTAGTATAACAGGGCTAAAGTAGGAATAAGTAGAACCCTAGAGAAATACTTCTTGCTTGCCATGCAGAAAATAGGCATTAAAGATTTTTCTAATTTCTATTTTATAATCTCCTGGATAACACCATCAGGAGTTTAATGGAGATTTCTAGGTATTGGACGAAGTTCAGGGGCACCCAGGGCTACACAGTGAGATGCTGTCTCTTGAAAGGAAGAAAAATAAGGAGTGGAGAGAGGAGGGAGGAGGAAGGAGGGAGGGGAGCTGAGCGGAGCTGGGGGGAGGGGCCCAGGACCTTGGTTTGGTGTGGCTTTGGCCATGAGTTTGATTTCACAACTCTGTGCTCAAGAATAAACTGACTCAAGACATTTGAGCTATTGAAATGATCTTACTGCTGCTGCTGAGAGGTGGGTAATGGCAGGACTAGGCCCCTTTCCTTTCCTGTAAAATGGGGTACTGTTTAGGAGAAATGGGCACTGAATTTATTCTCAAGAGGTGAGTGTGTGCGTATGTGTGTGTGTGTAAGCGTGCACGTGTGGGATAAATGGGTTTTGAACTCAGGGTCTGACCATTGTCCCCTAGCCTTCTCCCTCAAGGTTGGTGCTCCACCACTTGAACCACAGCTGGCTTTTTGCTGGTCATTGGAGATAAATGTCTTCTGGACTTTCCTGCCTGGCTGGCTTCAAACCAGGATCCTTGGAGCTCAGCCTCCTGCGTTGCTAAGATTACAAGGGTGAGCCACCGGCACCCCGCCTCATCCTCCATTTTTTTTAACCTAAAGGATGAAAGCATTGTTACAAAGTTCTCTCTTAAGAATGAGAGTCAGTACTGACGAGAGTGGATGGATCCATCGCTGCCAGCCCACTGGTGGAGTCTAGATCTCAGCCTCGTGTCGTCATCCCGTAGCCCCGTTTGTAAGGGAGGAGCGGCCCTCTCAGCCCTGAGCCTGCGGCCTGGCCGGGGCCAGCAAGCTCTAAAGCAATGGTGGTGTACTGACCTCGTGCCCGAGAGGTGTGGGGTGCGGCGCACGGTGGGGGGCCACCCGGCCTGGAGTAAGGAGGCTTTTGCCCGGCCAGCTGCAGGTCCAGCGCCTGTGCGTCAGGCCTTGTGGCCCTGGGCACCCCCTGGGAGCAGTTCCCGAGCCCCCCACACCGCCTTCCAGGCCCGTGGGACCCCAGCTGCTCTTGCTGAACACATGTGCACCATTCCTGCAAGGGGCACCGGCCGAGGCCTTCGGAATACATCTGTCCCGGGCAGGCTGCCTCTGCCAGAGAGACGCGGGCTGACTGCCGTCCTTGTTCAAGTCCCTCTGCGACCCCGAACGTGCGAACGCGGGGACATGCCAACACATGTGGGGAAGGGAATGTGGCTCCGTGGCCCAGTAGCCCTCAGCCTTCCCTGGTGAACGGTGAATTCTGGCCACTCAAATGCATCTGAAAATACCTGCCTAGCAGGTACAAGGTCCTGAGTTCAAATCATAATTCTAATTTTTAAAAAAAGTCTGCCTCAGATGGAAATGTTAAATGGGAACCCTTTGTCCAACCTTTCCACGTTTCGAAAATAAAATTGAAAAACAAAACAACTATGTTATTTGTAAATGGGAAATTTTACAAGAACTTCAAGACTTGGCATTGAGCCCTCTGAGTCCAACCAGGACTAGCAGAGCTACTGGAGAGACCCCGTGGAAACAGCCCCAAGGCAAAAAGAGGCTAGACCCCCACCTCCTACACAGCCTCCACCACAGCCTCCTAGCTCAGCCTCCCCTTGGGTGGGATAGTGAGAAGAAATGCAGCTCCGTAGCAGACAAGGGGGCACACACGCACCCTGGGTTTCATTTAGCCACGAAGAACATCCGGTCACTTGCAGGAAAAGGGATGGAACTGAGATTGAGTTAAATGAAATAAGCCAGACTCAGAAAGACAGGCAGTGCCTATTTTCCCTGGTGGGTGGAATTTGGGGGTGGGGAAGGACAGAAAATAAGAGGAGAGCTGTTAGGAACAGGAAAGAGGAGAGGAGGGGAAGGGAGGGTAACTGCGGGTGGACGTGATTGAAGCTCGCATGCGTGTGCTCGGGAATGTCACCACGAAACCTCTTTGAACAACTAATAGATGCCAATAAAAAGGAAATAAAATCCATCCCATTTTATTGAACCTAGTATTACCCTTTTCTTTCTTAACAACTCTTTAAAAATTCCTTGTAACTTCTGCAGTGCACAACATGCTTTGGAAAACACTGGTCTGAAGCGCTTAGCGCAGGTCCTGTGAGCAAGCCCTGCTGTGAGTTAACAGAGGAAGTGAGAAAGTCCAGGGGTCCAGATGGCTCACAGTGAGCCATGAAGCCTGGCTTCACCCGGCCACCACGCCCCGCCCCGCCCGGCCTGGCCACGCCCGCCCGCCCGGCCTGGCCACGCCCTTCCACTGCAACACGCCCGCTGCAATTTGCCTGACCACGCCCCCTATACTGCCACCATGCCCCGCCCCACCCAGCCCGGCCCCGCCCCTCCTCCACGCCCGGCCCCGCCCGGCCCGGCCACGCCCCCCTACCACCACCACGCCCCGCCCCACCCAGCATGACCACGCCCCCTCCACTGCCACCACGCCCGCCCCACTATGCCTGACCACGCCCCCTCTACTGCCACCATGCCCCGCCCCACCCTGACTGACAACAGACCCACGCCCCTCCACCACGCCCCCGGCCACGCCCGGCCACGCCCCTCCACTATGCCCCGGCCACGCCCCTCCACCACCACCACGCCCCGTCCATGCCCCATCCATCCTCAGCCCAGGGGCATGAGGCTGACTCCCACAATCCCACAGACTCGAGAGCTTGCAGGAGAGCATGCACCCCACTTTAAGAAAGGGAATTTCAGAAGAGGGAGCTGATTCTAAAAGGGTCTACCATGCTGTGCTTGAACTCAAATCCAAGGCTGTGTCTCTCAGTCTGGAGCTTTGTGCACCCTGCTGTTGAGAAGTGTGGGAGACAGCGTGACTTTTCACCTCACCTGGTTGTTAGTATAATTCCAGAAGCTCCTGCCCTGTTGGGAAGGGATGGTCTTTTAAGGGATGTTTGCATGTTTTGTTACTTCCCTGCTGCATTTAAATAAGTTGACCGGTGCTTAACTACTTCCACAAACCAGGGTGGTAGAAACTATAAACTACAGGCGATGCATTTCCAAAAGAGAATGTGTGTTTTTGCCCTTTGCCTCGGCAGTGTCCTGGCTGGTTAAGAATGCTTTTGTTTTGAAAGTCCCTGTTGGGACAGGACTTCTCTGAGCCAAGTTTTGCTCCAGGGAAGTTGCTTCTTTATTTACAGATATGATCGTTGATACGGATCCTGTTTCAAGGGGGGGAAATGCCTGTGGATCCCAGAGTCTCTGGCCTGTCCTCTGACCCCTGCCTTTGACTGGGACATTGGGACATTTCTTACGGATTTTCTGTTTGTTCATGTCCATCTCCTAGCTGGGGACTGCAATCATGAAGTTAGAAATAGAGTCCTCCCCGGACACTATGTTGAAAATGAACTACACAACTTATGAGTGTGAATGGGAGGGGGAAACTAGGAGAGAGTGAGGGACAAGGTGACCTTGTCCAAAAAGACCTGCACTCTTCACCTGACTTATGCGACTATAACCGCTCTGTACATCGCCTTGATAATAACAATTAAAAATTTTATGCCGGGCGCTGGTGGCTCACGCCTGTAATCCTAGCTACTCAGGAGGCGGAGATCTGAGGATCGCGGTTCAAAGCCAGCCCTGGCAGGAAAGACCATGAGACTCCTATCTCCAATAAACCACCAGAAAACCGGAAGTGGCACTGTAGCTCAAGTGGTAGAGCGCTCGCCTTGAGCTGAAGAGCTGAGGGACAGCA
>NW_012267260.1:2806126-2806901 GCF_000151885.1 Dipodomys ordii | reverse complement strand
TCTGCCCCAAGGCCTCCCCGGCCTCCATTCACCCATACCCCGGGCCTCTGCCCCAAGGCCTCCCCGGCCTCCATTCACCCATACCCCGGGCCTCTACCCCAGGGCTTCCCCGGCCTCCACTCACCCATACCCCGGGCCTTTATACCAAGGCCTCCCCGGCCTCCACTCACCCATACCCCGGGCCTTTATACCAAGGCCTCCCCAGCCTCCACTCACCCATACCCCGGGCCTCTACCCCAAGGCCTCCCCGGCCTCCACTCACCCATACCCCGGGCCTCTGCCCCAGGGCCTTCACGGCCTCCACTCAGCGCAGGCAGCGGTGGCTTTGACCACAGGATCACCTTTCCAGCCTTAAAGCTCTTCTCACGGGCCGCACCCCTGCGCTCTCCACGCCCTCGCCCTCCCGGGTCTCCTCTATCAGCTAGTGCTTCCCCTCTGCCTCCTCCCCCCCCATCCTCCCCTCCCTCCCCCACAGAGCGCCTCCAGGCCTGAGGCCTGCCGCCCTGCTCTCTTGGTGTCCCGCGAGCAGCCTTCCAGAACCATCTCCGTGTGACCCCCACTCCGTCACGCGGGATGCCAGTGTCCTGCTCTCAGGGACAGAGGGGCCCAAGGCGACACCATGTGGTCAGCACCATGGCGTGGTCCCGCAGCCCGGCCCTGGCCAGGTGCTGCTCCTCGGCCGGCAGGCAGCTCCGCAGGGGACCCGCCTTCCCTCGGGCTGCGGGGTGGGGTGTCCTGGGGTCCCAGCCCTGGGTGACCTTGGCGGGGGGGGGGG
>NW_012267260.1:2796305-2806076 GCF_000151885.1 Dipodomys ordii | reverse complement strand
AAGTGGTAGAGCGCTCGCCTTGAGCTGAAGAGCTGAGGGACAGCACCCAGGCCCAGAGTTCAAGCCCCACGACCGACAAAAAAAAAAAAAAAAAATTTAAAGAAATAGGCAGAAATAGCCAAGAGTCATTACAATTTACTGCTCTAATCGTCATCATACTAGCCAAAAGCAGCTATAGACACACCCTAAGACGATGGGGCCGGCTCTGCTGTGTTCACGTAACGACCCTTCTATGAATTAATGACCCTTCTATGAGAGGGAAGTTCCATCTTCTGCCTCTCCTGAGAGACGTGTCAGGGAGACTAGAAAGAGAATGTGAAGAGAAACACACACAGAAGCAGAAGGAGGCAGCGAGGGTGGGAATCCAGAATGGCTGTTATTTGAGGCTGGGGGAGAATTCAAATCCTGGTTCTTCAGAATGGAGAATCATTGTGATGAAGCAGTAATGAGGAGAAATGACCATGGTCTAGAGCCCAGGGCGTGTGTGTGTGTGTGTGTGTGTGTGCGTGCGCGCATGTGCAACCTTTGCACAAGGCTATCAGCGAAAACACCGATGCCAAGAGGTGAGATGAAGTGACAGGCCCGGAGAATCAAGTTTACACAACAGATGCCCAGCGCCTGTCCCTCCAGCTACGAGAGTGAGAGGCTCGGCTCCCAGGCCGGCCTGGGCACAGGAGCCACTGGTGACAGTGGTGGCTGCTTGTCACCCAGCCACCACGGAAAGTATAAAATAACAAGCAGATCGCAGTCCATGTGCATGTTTGGGCAGGAACTGAGACCCCACCTCAAAAACAACAACAACAACAACAAAAAACTAGGAAGGCTGGGAAGGTGGCTCAAGAGGTAGAGTGCTAGCCTTGAGCAAAAGAACCTCACGGACAGTGCCTGGGCCCCGAGTTCAAGAGCCACGACCGGTGGGAAACACAAAACAAAAATCCAGGACATGTTAGTTCTGGGAGTGTGTAGCGTTAGAACACATGACCAGCCATGACAAGGACCTGAGTTTGGTCCCTAGAACCCTAACAACTGAAGTGAAGTGGATGCCAGCCAGGCACGGCGATGCATGCCTGCAGTGCCAGGCACCGCGATGCATGCCTGCAGCGTCAGACACCGTGATGCATGCCTGCAGCACCAGGCACCGTGATGCATGCCTGCAGTGCCAGGCACGGCGATGCATGCCTGCAGCGTCAGACACCGCGATGCATGCCTGCAGCGTCAGACACGGCGATGCATGCCTGCAGCGTCAGACACGGCGATGCATGCCTGCAGCGTCAGACACCGCGATGCATGCCTGCAGCGTCAGACACGGCGATGCATGCCTGCAGCGTCAGGCACGGCGATGCACGCCTGCAGTGTCAGGCACCGCGATGCATGCCTGCAGCGTCAGACACGGCGATGCATGCCTGCAGCGCCCGGCACGGCGATGCATGCCTGCAGCGTCAGACACCGCGATGCATGCCTGCAGCGTCAGACACCGCGATGCATGCCTGCAGCACCAGGCACCGTGATGCATGCCTGCAGCGTCAGACACCGTGATGCATGCCTGCAGCGTCAGACACTGCGATGCATGCCTGCAGTGTCAGGCACAGCGATGCATGCCTGCAGCACCAGGCACCGCGATGCACGCCTGCAGCGTCAGACACCGCGATGCACGCCTGCAGTGCCAGCACCTGGAGGCAGAGGCAAGAGAACGAGGAATCCAAGAGCGACCTGCACCGCATGTCCATCTGAGAATACCCAAGGCTACCTGGCCACACCCTGCCTCAAAAAGCAAAAATAAAAACACAAGTCAGCCGGGCGCTGGTGGCTCACACCTGCCATCCTAGCTACTTAGGAGGCTGAGATCTGAGGATCATGGTTCAAAGCCAGCCCTGGCAGGAAAGTCTGCTAGACTTTCATTAACTACTAGAAAACTGGAAGTGGCGCTGTGGCTCAAGTGGTAGAGTGCTCACCTTGAGCTGAAGCGCTGAGGGACAGCACCCAGGCCCAGAGTTCAAGCCCCACGACAAAAAACAAAACACAAGTCAAAGGCCATAGCCATGATCAAAGACCTTCAGAAATGAGAAGCGTTCTCTCTTCAGAAAGCAATCCTGTGCGGGCGGGCATGGGGAACCTTCTGGAAGATCTGCGTGACCCTGTGCTATTTCACAAGCGCACATTCCCCGGACTTTCCCAGTCTGAGAACTTACATATCATAAATAGTCTTCGTGAGCAAATACGTGATCCCAGCTGCTATCCTTCCAGCCAGCTTTGATTTTGTTTTTTTGGGGTTTTTTTGGTGGGGGGGTCCGGTCGTGGGGCCTGAACTCTGGGCCTAGGCGCTGTCCCTCAGCTCTTCAGCTCAAGGCTGGCGCTCTACCACTTGAGCCACAGCACCACTTCTGGCTTTTTATTTTGCTTATGTGGTGCTGAGGAATCAAACCCAGGGCCTCATGCATGCAAGGCAAGCGCTCTACCACTGAGCCACCTTCCCAGCCCTCCAGCCAGCTTTGAAAACGCAGCTCAGTGCCCTTTGCTGGGTCCCGGGGGCGCCTGGGAAGCACGGAGCCCCTGGGTTCGGATCGTCTCGCTCCTGCGTCTCGGCTCTCTGGGCCCATGGAAGCAGGGAGGGCTTTACACAGCCAGGACCCTCACCTCTTCCCCTTAGGTCCTAGCAGGTTCGCAGTGACGGCAGCAGGGCGGGGTGGGCCCTACCTGGGGCAGTTTGATGTCGTTGATGTCCCAGCTCAACACCTCCCTGTTGTCCTTCTCCACGTCCTCGCGTTCCATTGTGAGCCCAGACCCGGTCAGTATCTTTCCACTCATCCTGCAGGTTCTGCTCTCGAAAGTTCTCGATGTGGCTGGACCTGAGCACTCAAGCACAGACCCCAGAAGACAGCTTCCTGAGGCCAAAAAAGAAAAAGATAGGCAAGAAATTAAAAATCAGGCCTGTCTGCTAGAACCATGTTTGCACTGGCTTCTTTGCAGGACCCAGTATTCACCAAAAAGCCAGGTGCTGACGAAGCGGCTGCCAAGCTGGCTGCGATACCCCGGGGGGCCCTGCGCAGCGGGAGGGACAGGTGGCCCCGCCATCTTTGCTCTCTCTGGGGTTAGGGCTTCCTGGGTCATTGCTAGGTCCCGGTCTAGCAACGCAGGACTCAGGAAGAATCGTTGCTGTCCATCAGCAGCTTCTGTACAGGTGAGGAGCAGAACTGCTTGCACTGGCTTCCACGGAAACGTCTTTAAATAAACTAGCTAATATGTTGACGTTGGAGTTATTTAGAAGTGTGCTGGTGGACCTCAGGGGCTGTGGGGGATCCTCGTGGTCTCCTCTCCACATGCTGGACAACACGTATCTCGGAGTGGCATTGGCTACTATCTTAGGCTAGCAGATTGCTCTGAACTCTGACATCGGCTCCTCGGCCTGGGTACTGTTGATGGCTCTGTGTGGTGGGGTGACCTTGCAGAACATGGGGCTGAGCCCTGGGCTCCACCCACTGGGTACAGGGGGAGGGGGGAGGCTCCACCCACTGGGTACCCAGGCTCCACTGAACAAGGCCGTAGAGCTACTGAGCTACTGAAGAGTAAACTCAGCTACAAGCTATGCTAGCCGTCTGGAGCTTAGCAAGTCCAGCAAACTCTGTTGGGTGGTTATTTATCTTTATTTAATAGGAACATCTGTCCATCACTGAGGTCCACTATTGCAAAGCATGTGTGTGTGTGTGTGTGTGTGTATAAAACTGTGTTGGACATGTAAATTAGTTTGGGCCATTAAATAATGAGTGAAGAAAGGGCTCTTCATCCTCTACCCAACCTTCTCACGCCTAGTGGTTCTAAGATTCCAAAAGAGTGAAGTCTAGCTCTCCAGCTTGAACACGGACACTCTGTATGAAATGCCCAAATGAGGGGGGGGGGACCTACAGCCTCTGTGTGTATTTGCAGCAGTAGAAATCAAATCCAGCATCTCAAACATGACAAGCAAGTGCCCTATCACCGAGTTACATCCCAGCCCACTCTTACGAATTTGAAGTAACAATGGTCTAGGTGGTAAATGCACACCGTGCTAACTGAAGCAGTGTCTGACCTTAGTTCAGAAGACATGCATGTCAAGTAGCAGGTGTAGGAACTTTCCTCTTTGAAGCAGAAAGTGGTCCCAACAGCGAGAGATTTTAATAGAACAACAACATGGAATAGACGATTTCTAGGGCTAAAAGTGGTCAAATTTGTATTTTCCAAAGCCCAAAACATTCTTTCAGGCCAAGCTGTATAGAACATAATTAATTCTCTTGTTTGCTTTCAAAGCAAGGGAAGATAAAGTTAAAAAAAAACTTACTTGAAAAAAAAAGTTAAAAAAAAGTTTTCTGGAATAAACTTTTGCCAAATGAGTGAGTATTCGTTTAATATTTCCCCCGAGATTAAAAACAAACTAGAGGAGAGAAGACACTGCTTCTAGCTCTAAAGTGAGCTCAGTCTCCACTAAGATAAATGCTGTCACAATCTCCTTTGAAAAGCATTTGGACCCCACACTCATCATTTCTATGGAAGAGGAGGAGGCCGTGGGAGGGGGGCTTCTTACCTCCCAACGTCTTCTTGGGGCCACGGATGCCCCTGGGTCACAACCATCTCATCTCCGCTCCTGGTCCGGGCAGGCTCTGGTCATTTTCTGGATTGACCGCTGTTCCCTATTCATTCCAGGTCAGGGTACATTATGCTAATGAGCTCTGGCAAAGGTCCAATCAAAATCTAGATGCTCTGGGCTGGGGACAGGTAGGGGCAGCCAGCAGGATGGAGGGTGTTTTGTGACCTTTCCTCTCCTTTGTGGTAGGAGAAGGTTTTCCACTCAAGCAGATGCTGACAGGAGCCTCAGGAGGAAGTACAGATGCTTCCCTCCTCGTACTTTCCTTCTTGCTGACAGATCGGGAGGACTGACTCGCTGTGGATGGCAAAGCCCTGCCACAGATCCCACCTGTCCACAGGAAGACAGAGGCTTTCACATACCGAGAAACACACGGGGGAGCCTCCCCTCCAGAGGCACAGCAAACACCTAACCAGGAGGCCCGACCCAGGCTGGGTGTTCTGATCACACCCCGGCCCGTGCAGACAGCGTCCCTGCCCTCCTTCCTATCTGTGACCGCACCGCACAGCACGTGTGAGTTCAGGGTGTGAATGGGCAGCGCATCCTCTGGGTGCCACGAAGGAGACTTCGGAAGTTGTTCCGACTGGGTACCCGTGGCTCCCGCCTGTGATCCTGGCCCCTCAGGAGCCCGAGACCCAGAGGATCGAGCCCCAGGCAGAGAATTCCCCAAGACTCCATCACCAAAGCAATCCGCAGAAAAAGCCAAGCTGCCAGGAGGCCAAGTAAGAGAGGCCAGGCAGGTGACAGGCCCGAGGTCCCGGGGCAGTTCTAGCAAAATGAAGCCGCTAGGATCATTGCTGATGTCACTGCAGGCCAGGGTGGCCTGTCGGGGGCCACTGGCAGGGATCAGCCACCGCAGGAAGGCTCCGGCCACCGCAGAGGAGGCCTGGAGGACACAAGGTCACGCAGGAGCCGGACCACCGCTGAACCGCCGGCTCGTCTCTGCGGGGCGCGGCCGCCAGACTCCAGCCACGCTGAGATTTCCGCTGCTTTTCCAGTTCGAGAACGCGAGGCCCTCTGCGTTTTCTTGGCCGGACCCACCTGGGTTTCCTGTCTTCACTAACACCCTCCGCAGCAGGGATTTTTGTTTGCCTTCCTCCAGGGTGCTCCCTTTCCGAGCCCCCACCCCACGGGTCCACCTGCACCCCGGCCGGGCTCCGGGAGGGGCGGGGAGGCCCGGCGCTCTGGCGGGCATGGCAGGCAGGCCAACAGTTGTGTTTCTTAGGCAAGTTTGCACGTTGGGAATGCGCACCCCCTGACTTCCAGAACCCCGACAGGCCCCGCCTGTCACCTCCCCAGTGGGCCGTGGCGTGAGCTGACCCAGGTGGACACGCGTGAAACCCCTCTGGAGACATGCGTGGAGCAGAGCTGAGCTGGGTCAGCGCAGGGCAGGGAAGCCCGGCGCCACCCGCCCAGCTCTGCAGCCTGGAACCCCGGGCGCATACTTACAATCAGGGATAGGCGGCGTCCTGGTGGCTCACACCTGTAATCCCAGCTAGGAGCCCGAGACCGGAGGATCACGGTTCAATGCTTCTCTCCAATTAACCAGCAAAAAGCCAGAAGTGGGGCTATGCCTCAAGAGGCAGAGATGGAAGGGACAGACCCAGGCCCCGAGTTCAAGTCCCGGTACCAGCAACAAACAAACAGCCAAATGCCTTAAACACGGTGACAGTTGTTGTGTGACTGAATTTCTTGGCACACGTGCTTCTAAGACAAGCGGGCACTCTACCACCTGAGCCACGCCTCAACCCACACAGCTCACTTCATCAGCTGACACTTTCTTTTTTTTTGGGGGGGGGAGGTCTGGTCATGGGCCTGAACTCTGGGCCTGGGCGCTGTCCCTCAGCTCTTCAGCTCAAGGCTAGCGCTCTACCACTTGAGCTACTTTCGGCTTTTTTCTTTTTTGCTTATGTGGTGCTGAGGAATCGAACCCAGGGCCTCATGCATGCAAGGCAAGCACTCTACCACTTCCCAGCCCCTGACACTTTCTTTATAAGGAGCAAATGATGTGAAGGCATCTACTATTTGACAGTGCTTTATACATGTCATTTCAAACATTCTGGCTTCAGCGTCCATTTGTTTTCTAAAACATCATAAGGGCCGGGCGCTGGTGGCTCATGCCTGTAATCCTAGCTACTCAGGAGGCTGAGATCTGAGGATCGAGGTTCAAAGCCAGCCCGGGCAGGAAAGACCATGAGACTCCTATCTCCAATAAACTACCAGAAAACCGGAAGTGGCGCTGTAGCTCAAGTGGTAGAGCGCTCTCCTTGAGCTGAAGAGCTGAGGGACAGCACCCAGGCCCAGAGTTCAAGCCCCACGACCGACCAAAAAAATAAAATAAAACATCATGAGGGTAGCAAAGAGCTTCTACTTGTGTGTTATTACGACCGATATTCCCCACATTGGAAATGATGGAGGAAAGCTGTTTATGTATGCATCTGAACCAACAGTTAACAGCCCAGTACATTTTTAACACAAATAACATGCTTGTGGAAAAACTAACTGCATCTTCAAAACATAGGTCATGGAACAAGAAAAATAATATTGCTTGACATGTTTTCAGCCGACGCCCTCACCTATTGCTTGACATGTTTTCAGCCGACGCCCTCACCTATTGCTTGACATGTTTTCAGCCAACGCCCTCACCTATCAGGAGACCGGGGTTTCCTCATATCGCCTCCTGTTCATCCTCTTACAAGTGTCTCAAGTCCCAGGCTCTGTGGGACCTTACTGTGCACGTAGGAGAGGCAACTGCAAAGCTCCTCAGAGGAAGTCCAATACGGTGGCACATGCCTGTAATCCCAGCCTACACTCCTAGTACTCAAGAGGTTGAGCAGGAAGACGCAGAGCTCACTGTGGCCGGCCTGAGCTCTCGTAAGGTCCTGTCTAACAACAACTAGGGCCTCAGGACTTCCAGAACCCCCAGGCTGGGTCTCTTCATGCCATACAGAGCACATGTACAGACAAATCTCATTTAACGCTCGTAAAAACATGAGTGAAACCAAGGAGAAGGCGGAGGCCCGGAGAGGTCAAGCGAGGCCTCAGATCACACGCTCAGATCCTTGTCTCTCGACCCAGCCCGGCCGCGCTCCTGATGGGCTCCTGACAATCAGAGGTTCTGATTCACTTCTAGCCGCACAAACAACTGCCCGGAACGCGCCAAGAATTTCTGCACAAGAATTCCGCAGTGACGTGGTAGCACAGCAGAGGCGCGGGCTGGGGAGGAGCGGGCAGGTGAAGCCACCCTCCGCTGGATGCTGACACAATAAGTTCTTTTCTCTCTTTCTGCCCCAGTGTCCAGGTCTGCACTGCAAGGTTACCTACCTGGACCACGTGATCACCCCAAATCTCTGCTAGCTCAGAGACACAACCCAGCCAGCTCGGATGCGCCTCTCACCTTTCTTCTGATTTTTGAGGATCAAACTCCCCCTGTGTTCATGAACCGAGTGCTCAACTGAGCCACCTCCGAGCCATACCTGGCCCTGGATCCTCCTTTTGAAAGAAGAGTCCCAAAAACTCTGCTTTTTCTTGCTTTTTTTTTTTTGGTGCTGGTCCTGGGGCTTGAACTCAGGACCTTGGGCATTGTTTGTTCCTAAGCTTTTTTTGTGCCCAAGCCACTGGACCACTCAAGTCACAGCTCCCCTGTTTACTGGGGATTAGAGTCTCGCAGACTTTTCTGCTCAGGCTGGCTTTGAACTGTGATCCTCAGCTCTCAGCCTCCGGAGTAGCTGGAATTACAGGCGTGAGCCACCCCATACCCAGCTTCTGAAGATTACTGGAGTGACGTGCCTCCTATAGGCAAAGAAAAAAGCAAAATGGAGCTAGCCACAGGACCCTGGGAGCAGAAGCAGGTGCAGATCTATTTCAAGCTTGAGCAAACAATCCCGATGTGGGGTGTTTTTTTTATTGTTGCTGTTGTTTTGGCCAGATTTTTGTCCTTGTTCTCCTCCAAAGAAACTCAAGTTCCACACGGGCAGGGACACAGGGACGAGTGCCCTTAGTTTTGCATTCCACACGGGACCTAGCAAATTCTGGCAAATTCCATGAACTTCTCCATAAACATACCCACACCAAGTACCATTGAGAAATAGTTACATCTAACTTATAACCCCCTCAACAAGCGAGAAAGAAAAATATTTGTGCAATTTTACAAAGAAGCTGAAGGTGGCAGTCATTAGCTTGCTGTTGGTGCCGGGTTTGAACTCCCGGCCTGGGCTCTCAGACTGCTGGGGCCATGCCGCCTGCCGCAGCCCTTGGTGTCTCTTTTTCCTCTAGTTATTTTTCAGATAAGGCCTCAGATTCTTGCCTGGGTTGGCCTCCACTGCCCTCTTAGCTAAGGCCTCTTGCTGAGACTACAGGTGTACACCACTATGCTCAGCTCATTGAAATGGAGTCTTGCTAACCTTTTGCTTGGGTGACCTGGAATGTGATCATCTTGACCTCTACCCCCCCCCCCCCACATGCAGCTGGGATTACAAGCATGCATCACCACGCGCAGTCCTATGTGTTGAACATGTTTCTGCAGTACCCTCATTTGAACTCAGGGCCCCTGGGCTTACAATTAAGGTGTTCTCACCACAGAGCCATGCTTCTGGTCCTGTCTTCTGCTGGTTGTAGGCTCTCACCCCTGGCCCGTGATGCATCTGTTTTGGGTAGGATCATAACCACATGCTACCGCACCCAGACCTTGGCTGAAAGAAGACTCTCACAGACTTTTCTGCCCAAGCCAGCCTCAGATCACCATCCTCCCAAGCTCAGCTTCCCAAGTAGCTGGGATGGGAGGCCTGCTCTTCCTCCCTGCTCCCACCCCTTCTCCACCATGAGAAGGGCCTCGCTCCTCTGCCTGCCACCGGCCCACGCGCCAGAGAACCAACCCAGCCTGGACTGGCCTCCCCACGAAACAAAGCATGCCTCCTTTTTTTGTTGTTTGGTCTTGGGCTTGAACCCAGGACACTGGTACTGTTCCTGAGCTTTTTTGCTCAAGGCTCGCATAGCACTCTACCACTTTGAGCCACAGCGCCACTTCGGGTTTTCTGGTGGTTCCAGTTTTCTGGTGGTTCCTTGGAGATAAGAGTCTCACAGACTTTCCTGCCCAGGCTGGCTTTGAACTGTGATCCTCAGATCTCAGCCTCCTGAGTAGCTAGGATGACAGGCGT
>NW_012267260.1:2786446-2790325 GCF_000151885.1 Dipodomys ordii | reverse complement strand
GGGGGGGGGTTCGTGCCGTCGCGGTGGCGGGGTGCAGGAGGTGACCGCCACCCCGCTGCCCGCCCGTGCCGTGCTCACTCACACGCTGTGCTAAGGCGATTTCGGGGATGGATGTGCAGATACACCCAACCAAAAACTCCAGGATTCCAATCTAGAACATTCCATCTAGAACATGTGGTCCAGGGTGGACACCGAGCTTCTCCCAGCCCCAGCGGAGCGGCCTCCTCTCCGGGAGACAGGGCCGCGGCCTCCGCGCCTGCAGGCTGTGGGCAGGGCGGGCTTCGCCGCCATTCCTCCCCAGCGGCTTCTCTGGGCCCGGCCGCGTCTAGGCTTCTGGCCGGGAGAGCCGCCAGCTCCTCCAGCTCTTCGTTTCTTTTCGGTTTTTGGTCGGTCGTGGGGCCTGAACTCTGGGCTGGGCGCTGTCCCTCAGCTCTTCAGCTCAAGGCGAGCGCTCTACCACTTGAACCACAGCACCACTTCCGGTTTTCTGGTGGTTTATTGGAGATAAGAGTCTCATGGACCTTTCTGCCCAGGCTGGCTTTGAACCGTGATCCTCAGATCTCAGCCTCCTAAGTGGCATGGCCCTCTCCTGTCCAGTTCTGAACGCCCAGACCCGCGCCCAGCCTCCCGCCGCCTCTGGGGAGCTTGGGGCCGTTCCCTGGATTGCAACACAGCTCTCCTGGGTCACCTCCAATGTGCCGAGCGCCCCCCCAGCGCGAGCCGCCCCGCCAGCGCGGTGCCCAGCGCCCCCTCCCAGCGCCCCCTCCCAGCGCGGTGCCCAGCGCCCCCTCCCAGCGCCCCCTCCCAGCGCGGTGCCCAGCGCCCCCTCCACCCGCAGGACCCAGCGGTGTTTTTGTCCGCTTTATCCCTTCATTCCCCTCCAAGTGCGGGAGCGGACACGGTTGACGATGCGCGCTGGGCACTCGGGGAGACCTGCGCCCGCCTGGGTCCCGCTCGTGGCCGGCTCCGCAGGGGCCATCAACCCTGGGAAACGGCGGCTCAAGTTAGGAAGTTGGTTTGTAAAAACAAGCGTGTGTGGGGGCCTCCGAGGGACGCCGCACGCTGAGCTCACTGCGAACCCACCAACTTTGGGGCTTTGACCAGTGAACTCGGACCTCTCGCTAGAGTGGAGGCACTGGGGGGCTGGGAAGGTCAGAGGTCACAGCCTCCTGTGCCAGACGGGCACCTGTGCCAGAAGGAAACCTGGAAAAAATTTTCTCCTCCCAGGCCGAGGGTCCGGGGAGCAGAGACCGGGCTTCGCTGGGTTGGGGTTTGCGGCTCCCCCAGCTGCTTCCGGGGCTGCTGGCAGGAAACCTCCTAATCTATTCGTTGACTTGGACCAAGGCAGCCGGGTTCTTTCGCTAGGCCTCTGGCTCCTCCTGTTCTGGGAACAGGCCGTCTGCAGAAGTCAAAGGGAGATCAATGTTCAGCCTCTTCTGCAGCCAGCCCGGAATTTCCAAGAAAGAGTCCGAACCCCTAAGGCGGAGGCCAGGGTCAGGAGGCTGGGCCAGAAGGGGAAGGGGATGGGAGAGGACTGACCCACCCTCCTCCCCCAGGCTGAGGAATTGCTGTGGGGAGGGGCGGGGAGGGGAAGAAGGAGGCTCCCAGGCCTCCAGCCCTCCCTCCTCCTCCCTGCCTCCCTCCCCAGCTTCCTGATGGTTCTCATTTTTAAAGCCAGGCTTGCTTAGGTCTAGTTGACCTAGAATTAAAGGCGCCCTTCTGAGCACAGGTCTGTGACTCTGACCATGGCTACCATTCTGGGGGCATCTGGACACAGAATGTGTCCACTCTGCAGGACATGTCCACCCCCTCCCATGCCCTGCAGTCGGGTGACCTCGGGTGACCTTGGCTCTCAGGTTGGGACAGCTGAGGGACGCACGTGCGCCTGACTTTACTTCCCCTGTGCCTCCCTTTCTATGTCTGCGGCGTTAAATTTTAGCTGTCCCCCTCGCAGGCTGGGGCGGCGGCGCCATCGCGGAGCCGATACCCCAGCTTGGTTTCCACACCTGCTCAGTGGCAGCATGCTTCACGCGCGCTCATCTCCAGCCCTGGAAAATTCACTTCAAAAGGGCCCGTGGCTCACGCCTGTCATCCCAGGAACTCAGGAGGCTGAGATCTGAGGATCGTGGTTCAGAGCCAGATGGGGCAGGAAAGTGAGTAAGACGCAAATAAATCACCACAAAAGCCAGCGCGGGGACTGCAGCGGGAGGGAAAAGGGAAAGCCGGCGATCCGTGGCTGCAGGGCGAGAGTGCTAGCTAGCCTTGAGCAAAAAGCAGCTCAGGGCCAGGGCCCAGGCCCCAAGCTCAAGCCCCAGGTCCAGGGACAGGGCCCAGGGACCGAGCTCAAGCCCCAGGCCCAGCATGAAAAATGGTAAGAACAAAACAATTATTTTTAAAACATAAGGAAGCAAGCAAGCAAGCATGAATTCACAGAAATACAGAGGCTCCGCTGAGTAGGTTTTCATAGTTGGTATTTTCTTGTCCTTGAAACAGGATCTCAGTATGTGACCAGACTCCCTTCACACTTTTGGTTCTCCTACATCAGCCTCCGGAATGCTGAGATTACAGACATGAGCCCCCATGTCCAGCTTGGATGTTCTTTTAATACGAAGAAAATGGCCACCGCCTGGCCCCATGTGTGGGACTGTTTGTGTAAGGCAGGAAGCGCCGCACCCTGTGTTACAGGAGACAAGTTATACTTCCTGTGTGGCCTGGAAGGGCCAGCACAGCAAAGGACAGAAACCCTGCAGCCCATGAGCAAGACTTCAACGCTTTCCAAATAGAGAACACAGGGCTGGGGAGGTGGCTCAGTGGTAGAGTGCTTGCCTTGCATGCCTGAGGCCCTGGGTTCGATTCCTCAGCACCACATAAGAAAAAAGCCAGAAGAGGTCCTGTGGCTCAAGGGGTAGAGCACTAGCCTTGAGCAAAAAGCAGCTAGGGACAGTGCCCAGGCCCTGAGTTCAAGCCCCAAGACAGGCAAAACAAAGACAACTAGAGAACACAGCTGGAGGAGGAGGATGGACTGCGTCTGGGAAGCACAGGACACATGCATTTTCTGAACGGGAAACGGAAGCCACATTTAGAGATCTTTTAACATCCCACATTACATAGGAAGGACGCAATGCAGACACGTTCTAACTGACAGATGAGTGTGGAGAATGACTGGACGTTCACATTCTATTCCTCCTCTTCCTAATAGAAATCCTAACAAAGAGGGCTTGTTTCTAGATGTGCCGGCCTGGCCAACTCCGCTCTGGGCACCGCCTGGCCCATCTCAGAGGCTAAAACACAATCTAGCAGTCAGTCGTTAAAAACGTTCAGCAAGGTCTCTGGGCAGAAAACCCGAGGGTGTTCCACAGGAGTGCGGCAGTGGGGGGGGAGGCGTGGCTGCATTGGTGCTGGTGTTGGCGCCGCAGGCCGCACCTGTGTCTGCGCGGCTCCTCACTCCTCAGTGAGGAGCAGCGCCTTCCTGCCCGGCTGCTCCATCCTCTGCGCCGGCCACCTGTGCTCAGCTGTGGTCTGAATGCATTAAAAGCAGAACACATAGTTCCTATGTCCTTCTGAGGGAACCACAACCAAGTCTCCACCCGCCTCTGACCTGCTGGAGCTGAGCTGTCATTCAGCCAGCACTCAGTGGGGCATGGGGTCTGCCCATGCATGCACAGGACCTGCCCCATGCACAGCACCTGTCCCACGCACAGGACCCACCTATGCACAAGACCCACCATGCCCAGGACCCGCCCCATGCACAGGACCCGCCCATGCCCAGGACCCACCCCATGCCCAGGACCCACCCCATGCACAGGACCCGCCCATGCCCAGGACCCAACCATGCACCGGACCCACCCCATGCACAGGACCCAACCATGCACAGGACCC
>NW_012267260.1:2782333-2786091 GCF_000151885.1 Dipodomys ordii | reverse complement strand
AGGACCCACCCCATGCACAGGACCCAACCATGCACAGGACCCGCCCATGCCCAGGACCCAACCATGCACAGGACCCACCCCATGCACAGGACCCAACCATGCACAGGACCCACCACGCACAGGACCTGCCCCATGCATGGGATCTGCCCACCACTCAGGCCTGAGTCTAGGTGTCACCTCTGCTGCTCCAGTTTTGCAGGTTTTATAGGAAAGACAACTGGCAGAATTAATTTTATATTTTAAATTTTGTTTTGTTTTTGTTGGGCCTGGGCGCTGTCCCTCAGCACTTCAGCTCCAGGCAAATATTCTACCACTTGAGCCAGAGCACAACTTCTGGTTATCTGAGTGGTTTATTGGAGATGAGAGTCTCATGGTCTTTCCTGCCCGGGCTGGCTTTGAACCGCAATCCTCAGATCTCAGCCTTCTGAGTAGCTAGGATGACATGTGTGAGCCACCAGCATCCAGCCCTTTAAATGGTTTTAGTTAAACTTTTTTGGTGCTCCTTCTGGAGCTTGGACTCATGATCTGGGCACTGTCCCCAGCTTTTCTGCTCAAGGTTGGTGTTCCACCACCTGAGCCACAGCTCTACTTCTGTTTTTTTGCTGGTTAATTGGAAATAAGAGTCTCATGGACCTTCCTGCCCAGGCTGGCTTCCGACAGCAATCCTCAGATCTCAGCTTCCTGGGTTGGTAGGATTACAGGCATGAGCCACTGGTGCTCAGCTAGAATTAAACATTTCAGTAAGAAAAAAAAAACACCCTACTATCTTATATTTAGGTAATACCAAAGAAATATGGGGATATAGGGAAAATAGAAAGTAATCAACAGTGTGATTTATGGTAAACCAAGTTAATGGAGGGAAAAAGGAATGAAGAGCAACTTCTCAAAACCTGCAAAAAGAAGAAAAAAAAAGAAATATTAAACAGCAAACATGATGGTTAAATAGGGGATATAAACCGATCTTGTACTCAAAGCCAACTGACTTTTCTTTTCTTTTTCTTTTTTTTTTTGGGTTCCGGTCGTGGGGCCTGAACTCTGGGCCTGGGCGCTGTCCCTCAGCTCTTCAGCTCAAGGCTAGCGCTCTACCACTTGAGCCACAGCACCACTTCCACCTTTTTTTTGTGGTTCATTGTAAATAAGAGTCTCACAGACTTTCCTGCTCATGCTGGCTTCAAATTGTGATCATCAGATTTCAGCCTCTTGAGTAGCTTGGATTACAGGTGTGAGCACCAGTACCCAGCCACTGATAGGGTTTTGCTGTTGCTCTTTTTGTGCTGTTGGACCAGGGCCTCGGGCATGCTAGGCACAGCTCTACTTCTGGGCTACGCCCTGGCCCCCCAAACGTCACAGAATTGAAGTCTAGTCCTGCCCTCTGCTGCTGTCCTTCAAGACACGGAGACCAGGCCCTGAGAGGGGTGACAAATTCAAGCTGGGCGGAGGGGGGGCTCAGCGCTGCGGTCAGTGGTGTTGACAAGCTTCCTTGCTCAGAGTAGGCCATGATGAGGCCACAGACTTCTAAATCAGCGAGGCACACGGCGAGCTCTTTCAAGGATAGCTGACACCTCCTAAAAACCATCCCAGTTGCGATCCACCCGCAAGGCCTTTCAGATGCCGAGCATCTTTCTAGTCAGTGCTAAGAAAAAACAATACACACCAAGTTACATTTGGCATTGTTAGTACGTGACTACGCTTACACTGAGTAGTTCGTTCACTTGAAGATTAGCCAAGGTTTATTTAGCAATGCAGGGAGGAATAGACAGGCAGTGTTCCTGACATGGCAGCAGGGAGGCAGAGGACTCCAGCAACAAGGGGCTCTTGATGGGGTGTGTGTGTGTGTGTGTGTGTGTGTGTGTGTGTGTGTGTGTGTGTGTGTGTGTGTGTGTGTGTGTGTGTGTGTGTGTGTGGTCTCTATAGTGACCAGAAAAAGAGCCACAAAGGAATGTTGAGAGCAACCACAAAATCTTGGGTGGGGCTGGGTGTGGTGGCATACACCTGTAATCCAGCACTCTGGAGGCTAAAGCAACAGGAACAGAGTTGGGGGCCAGCCTGACCCACAGAGCTGTAGCCTTGGTTGAAGACAAAGACCTGAGACCCCCATCAAAACCAAACCAAACCAAAGCAAAACTTCAGTGGATCTATACTTAGGATAAAAAACAAAAAACAAAACTAGACACTTCCCAAATTTCATGCCCAGTCTGGCTGTGGTTGAGACAGAGCCTCGCTGGGCAGCCCAGGCTGGCCTTGAACTCTCCACCTTCTACCTTGTCACTCTACAGGAGAGGAGACTACAGGTGTGCACTGGTAAGGGGGGTCTTGAGAGGTAGTGACTACAATTGGGAACAAGGACACTTTCGCCTCTAATTGTCTACAGCAGGCTTGGAATGAAACCTGGTCAGTCATGGGGCCTGAACTCTGGGCCTGGGTGCTGTCCCTCAGCTCTTCAGCTCAAGGCTAGCGCTCTACCACTTGAGCCACAGCGCTGCTTCCAGTTTTCTGGTGGTTCCCATGGGTTTTCCTGCCTAGGCTGCCTTTGAACCTGGATCCTCAGCTCTCAGTAGCTAGGGTTACAGGCGTGAGCCACTGGCACCCAGCTGGTCTGAATTCTTCATGGTTAGAATTTTCCCCGTCCTGTGTCCGGCAGTGAGAGGTGCAGACGCGTGCCGCGGTGGGCGTGATCGCAGTCCGAGGCGGGCTGGGGCGGCTCTGGCTGGGCGCTGCTCCTCTCGTGAGATTCCGTGGTGGGAGCTGCTGTGACCCGAGGCCTGTCGGGGCTGGCGGTGTGCGGCCCGGTGCCCGCGCACAGGACAATGCGGCATGGCTCCTTGGCCGTGCTGGGGGGGCGGGGCTCAGCTCCTCTCCGCGTGGCCCATCCACGTGGCCTGACCGCGTGGCGACTCGAGTTCCTCTGCTTTACAATATGGACGGGCTTCATCACACTGCAATAAGGCAGCAGGCACTGGAGCTGCGCACAGGCTGTTGGTGGGGCCTTGGGTTTGTTTGATCTAAGTACTGACAAAGGAAAGAAGGCGGGCTGGGAAGGCGGCTCAGGGGTGGCGTGCGCACCTCGCATGCCACACACACAGTACCATACACACAGAAAAAGCCAGAAGTGGGGCTGAGGCTCAAGTGGTAGAGCACCCGCCTTGAGCACAGAGAGGCTCAGAGATGATGCCCAGGCCCTGAGTTCAAGCCTCAGGACTGGCAGCAAACAAACAAACCCAAAACAAATCAAAAGAAGAAGAAAGAAAGTGAGGTCGGGAAGCACGGGGGGCGGGGGGGGCGGACGCTGTAGGCTTCAGACATCTTACCAGGCAGGCTGTGCCGGTGGCGGAGGCGGAGGCAGAGGCTGAGGCTCAGTGGAGGCTGAGGCCGGCTTGGCGACATAGTGAGACCCTCCTCTCAGCAACACCGGCTCTGCGAGGGAGGGAGGAGGGTGAAGCCCATCAAGTGCTTGCAGCTGCGGGGGGGGGGTCCTCTTGAGAGTCGCTGGGCGCAGCTGCGGAGCAGAGAGCCGGGAGACCCATCTCCACAGACGCTTGGAGGCGACCGGAGGGAAGGGCGCCCACCCCAACGCCGCCCGGGCAGAGCTCCATGTACTGTCTGACAAAGAACCCAAGCGAAAGGTCTGGAGACACAGTGCCGATGGTAGTGCCGCCTTCCTGGCAAGGGTCAGCCTAGGCCCGAGTTCCAGGCCCAGTGCCACCACAAACGGACCCAGCCCCCAACCCACAGCCCCCAGCCCCCAGCCCCAGCCCCCA
>NW_012267260.1:2751656-2781869 GCF_000151885.1 Dipodomys ordii | reverse complement strand
GCCCCTAGCACCCTTCCCCCAGCCCCACGTCTTCCTGGAGCGGGCGCTGAGCACAGCCCCACGGGGCCGCCAACCTTGCCCACTCTCGGCAGGTATCCGCAGAGCAGCGTCAGACCCCGCAGGGCCTCATCCCCGCCCAGCTCCACAGCGCCCTGCAAGAGAAGAAAAGCAGAGCTGTTTTAAAAAGATGGACAAAGAGCGGGAGAAGGCACGGGGTCGCAGTGACGGGCGGGGCGTTGGAGACGCCCGGTATCATAGACTTTGTAGAATGCCAACTTCATGAAAACGAAGAAGAGGGGCTGGGAAGGTGGCTCAGTGGTAGAGTGCTCGCCTTGCATGCCTGAGGCCCTGGGTTCAATTCCTCAGCACCACATAAGCAGAAAGAAAAAAGCCAGAAGTGGCGCTGGGAAGGTGGCTCAGTGGTAGAGCACTTGCCTTGCATGCATGAGGCCCTGGGTTCAATTCCTCAGCACCACATAAGCAAAAAGAAAAAAGCTGGAAGTGGCGCTATGGCTCAAGTGGTAGAGCGCTAGCCTTGAGCTGAAGAGCTGAGGGACAGCGCCCAGGCCCAGAGTTCAGGCCCCATGACCGGACCCCCCCCCAAAATGGTGACGCCTTGGTACCGCACCTCAATAATAATAAAATTATTATTTTAAAGAAATCTAAGAGGAGCTGGGCGCTGGTGGCTCACTCCTGTAATCCTTGCAACTCAAGAGGCTAAGATCGGAGAATCCCAGTTCAAAGCTAGCCTGGGCGGGAAAGTCTGAGCCTCTCTTATCTCCAGTGAACTACCAGAAAACAGGCAACGTGGTAGAGAGCTAGCCTTGAGAAAGAAGGAAGGGAAAAAACAACTCAGGGACAGTGCCTAGGTCCTGAGTTCAAGCCCTAGGACAAAGGAGAAAGAGGAGGTGGGAGGGGGGCGGGGAGGAGGAGGAGGAGGAGGAGGAGGAGGGAGGAGGAAGAAAAACCTAAGCAAGGAGAAGATTGTAACACAAATGAAATCAGGCACTCCTGGTTGCCCACCTAAGAGCTGCTTCCCCAAGACCCCAAGACCTGGCAAAGGAACCGGTGGGCATTGGTTGGGCAGCGTTTCCCTCTGAGGCGTATGTGTCTTCACAAAGCCAACCTCAAAAGCGCGCAGCGCGGCTCCCAGTGACAGCAGCAGCAGCATCCACAGGACCCGGAGGGGCCGGCCGCCACCGCCTTCTCCAGTGGCTTAGGGGTTCAGTAACAGGGCAGAAACAGACGGGGGGGGGGACGGGGACAAGGGCAAGAGAATGGCAAACAGCTTCTGGGTCCCTAAGAGAGGAGGAACTGGTTCCAGGGCAAGCACGCTGAGGGCGATGGCTCATCCTTGGACTTGTCCTCTGGGGTGGGGGGAGGCGGCAGCAGAGGTGCTGGGCTCCTCACAGTGGAGGCTGGCAGCACCGTCTCCTTGGTTGGGACAACCAAAAATGTCCCTGGGCATTGTGAAACGCCCCTAGGCAGCAAAGGGACCCCAGCTGACATTCAGGGGTCAAAGGACGAGTGGCAGGCTGGCCGGCAGGAGACCTTGAGCCCCGAGATCCTGCAGGGCTAGAGCAGCCGTCCTGGTGTCCAAGGGCCGGGCCGGAGCAGGCTGCAGTCCGGAGCCGGCTGCAGGGCCGGAGAACTCCAGGCGCATGGGCGCAGGGTTGGGCTCTGAGTGTTCCCTGTTGGTTTCGCAAGCGCAGATTGGAAAGGGCAGACCACAGGGGCAGGGGACAGGCCGTGTTTGCAGTGTGAACAGTCCCCTGGCTCCCCGCTCCTCCCCGGCTGCCTGCCTGTCCTCTGGCCCCTGGGGTGCTGGGAGGGGACAGAAGGGCAGAGTTAAGTCTGGGAGCAGGCCGCCTCAGCCCCGAACGCCCCGGATGGAACAGGTGCTGCCAGGGTAGACTGCGCGTGAGGAAAGGGTGATGCCCCCGGGGAGGTGGGGGCAGGGCTGGGGCTGCAGAGGGCACCTGACCCCCAGCCCAACTCGGGGTGCAGGGCGGCCTGTGAGCCCCGCAGAGACCCCACCGGGGCACCGATGCATCAAGGGGGCCTCACTGGGTGAGAATTTCAATTCAGCACACAGCTAGATAATAAGGCCTTGGTGTGTGAGGAGCTTGGTGAATGTTATGGGGGGGGCGTGGCTCCCACCGAGGTGACAAAGCTGGGCTTGGAGAGTGGGGGGGAGCCCCCCCCCCAGGTCCCACACCGACCGGCCCTGCGCCTGGGCTCCGTCACCGAGCTCCCTCCCACCACCCCAACAGCAGCCACAGACACGGGGGGGGGGGGGGGGGCTGAACGGGGCCCTTGGGCGCTGAAGCTGAAGTCTGGCCCTCAGCCAGGGCTGCCTTCCTGAACATGCTCATCTCCCCAAAGCTCGGGAGACAACCCCAAAACCGACACAACAGATGACAGCAAGTGAAACAGCTTCTGCTCCCAAGAAAATGAAGACTTTGCCCACCTTCAGAATGGGAGAAAATATTGAGAAACGATTCACCCAACAAGCGGCCAAGGCTCAGAATACACAAGAGACTCAAACAATCCACAGCAAAAGCTCAAATAAGCCAATTTAAAATCAGACAAGAAGCCAAGCGCAGGCGGCTCAGGCTTATAACCTAGCTACTCAGGCAGGACAGTGTGAGACTCTTACCTCCAAGTAACTAAAAAGCTGGAAGTTAGAACCACAGAGTGTTAGCCTTGAGCAAAAGAAGCAGAGACAGCATCCAAGCCCTGAGCGCAAGGGTGTGTGTTGGGCAGTGGACCTGCAGACCTGAGGCGGGGGAGGGGTAGAGCGGGGTAACTTGGTGTAGAGGCCTTGGCCCAGCAAGCTCTGAACAAGGGAAGGGAAGGGGAAGGGGAGAGGAAGAGATAGGAGAGGGGAAGGGAGGAGGGAGGGGAGGGAAGTCTTAAACTGACATTATGGTCCTCATCACTGACTGTCAGGAAATGCAGATGGAAACCGTAAGGAGGTTTCATTTCACCCCAGGTGAATCACGATTCTCAAAGACAAAGCCGGTCCCGGGGCACAGCTCAGCAGCGGGCACCTGCTCAGCATGATCAAGGCCCTGGGTTCAAGCCCCAGCCCCAAACCACCCCCAAAGCCCAAATCAAAAGCAAGGAGTGCTGATGAGGACAGGGAGCACTCTGAGACACTCTGGTCTGGCCGCGGTTAATGTGGCTGCCTCAGGAGGCGGTGGGAAGGCTCCTCCTCAGCTACAAATGGCGCCGCCGCAGGTCCCAGCTGTCCCACCAGCCTAGAGCCCAGGAGACGCAGGCCCTGGCCTGGGGATTCGAATGGCTCTTACATTTAGAAAGGAGTTACAGATTTTATGCCAGACACTGAGGTTGGTTTGCATGCAACACGTAGCCATTGTCATGGATACTACATGCAACACGTAGCCGTTGTCATGGATACTACATGCAACACGGAGCCGTTGTCATGGATACTACATGCAACACGGAGCCGTTGTCATGGATACTACCACAACAAGATTTTCTAGCGCATATATATCATGCTCATCATCATGACTCCCAAATCCCCTTAAGAGTCTAGACCCATGCAGTTTTTCTGTAGTTTCTGTCATGCATATGGGCACCAGTTTCTCACTTCTGTAGCAAATACTTAAGAGAAACAGTTTTAAGGAAGGAAAGATTGATTTGTGGCTCAAGTGGTAGAGCAACTATTTAGTAAGCACAAGGCCCTGAGTTCAAACCTCAGAAGGGAGAGACAGAGAGAGAGAGAGACAGAGACAGGGAGAGCAACAGGGTATGAAGACTATGGATATAGAAAATTTCATCAAAACATGTGACAGACAGAGCAATGTGACAGTCACAGGCTAGACAGCCACCAAAGGCCAGGAGGAGAAAGGCTCCAACTTTGAAGACAGCAGAGCCTTTGGACTTCAGACTTCCAAACTGTTGGGTAAACAGTTTTCTGTTTTGTTTTGGTCCATTGTGGGGCTTGAACTCAGGGCCTAGGTGCTGTCCCTGAGCTTTTGTGCCCAAGGCTAGTGCTCTACCACTTTGAGCACAGCTTCTTTTCCAGTTTTTGAGTGGTTAGTTGTTGGCTTCAAACCGCAGTCCTCAGATCTCAGCCTCCTGAGTAGTGAGTGCCTGGCTTCTGTGACGGCAGCCCCAGGGACTGGGGACTGGCTGTGGCCATTACTAACGTAAGGAGCAGCTCTGGGTCTGGGTGCCCGCCTGCCACCCTGCCGGTCCTTTTCACAAACATCATCTCATTTAATTCACACAACAGCCTGGTATTGTGGGTGCACACTCAATCTGATTTCCTAGTAATGAAATTGAGATCCAGGCCCAAGGCACGTCCAAGACTACGCGTACGTGCGTGCAGAGCGCCCAGGGAGGATCTGAGCCTGGCCCAGCGAGGCGTTAACAGGGAAGGCACTCCTTCCGTGGTTTCTGGCCTTCCTTATACTTTCCTTGATGCTCTGCTGAAAGACCCTCAAGTATTTTCCCCTCCTCTCCTCGGACCCTCGGGCCTCTCTCCCACTGCGTGGCCAGCTGGGATCTGGGCAGCCGTTCCTCCTCCTGGGGCAGTGCATCCCGCACAGCGGCGCTTCTGGGTTTACGGGCAAATCCTGCCCTGGAATAGGGGAAACCATTTGGAAGCAGAGGACAATGGTTGGGATGGCTTTTTGTGGCTCGTTTTTTGCAGATTTGGAAGTGAGGTGAAGCCGACCTCATTGTCCCCGGAGAGAAATATCTAGAAATAAAAGCTGGCTTTCTTAAGACACAAAATGTCGTCTCTGAGCTCCCTTAACAAAGTATCAACTCTGACTCTGGTGATAGCCCGATTTAGAAAGTAAGCATTTTTCTTCTCTGGTTTTATCTTGTTTTGGATAAAACAAGACTGGAAGAGCTCGCCCCCAAACATGTCCAAGTGTGTGTGTGTGTGTGTGTGTGTGTGTGTGTGTGTGTGTGTCTGGATGAGATGTTGATTTTGTTACTTCTTTCAAACAAAATCTCCACCCCATTTAACAGGCAAAAACGTGGAGTCTTGTCAAAATCTGAAGATCTTCTCCACAATAACTCAACCAGAGACACGAATGATAAATGCTCCATGAAAACAAGAGCTGTTGCGTCTAAGTGTTGAGGCTGGTGTGAAGGCCAGTTGTGTCTTCGTTGCTCTAACCAGATGAGAGACTGGGGTTCGCCTCCAGGCAGATGGCACAGGGCAGCCACCGCGCCAGCCTCTCGGCCACCACAAAGCTTTGTAGTGAGGATTGCCACACGGGTGTCCGGGCGCCAGGCAGGACCAGAGTGACCTTCAGTCTCCTGGTCTCCTTGGGCATGGGTTTGCAGGGCGGGGAGGAGCCATGCTGATAGGTAGCTCTGCCTGCCCCAGCCAAGCATTGCAAGGACAGTCAAGGCCACAGTCAAGCACACGCTCTGGAGGGCTGAGGGCTGAGGCTGGAGATGGGGTCAGGGATCATCCCAAGGCAGCCCGGCCAGGAGCCCTGGACTGACCGGGGTGCCAGCCTGAACAAAGCAGGAACTTCACCCTGGTTTTCATTTCAGTGAACCCCTACTTTTTTGTCCACAGCTGCTTTATACAGCCCTGTGGGCCTACAGAGCTCTCCTCTCCCCTCCCCTCCCCTCCCCTCCCCACCATAAAACCCACTCCCGAGTGTGCCTGGGTTTGATACCTGCACGGTGGAGAATGAGCTTATCTGCCATGACATCTGCAGTGGAGCCAGCCACCCACCGACACGGGGAGGGGGCAGGTCTGTGGGACCCACAGGTGGGCTCAGGGCCAGGGTCACGGGGAGGGGGCAGGTCTGTGGGACCCATGGGTGGGCTCAAGGCCAGGGTCACGGGGAGGGGGCAGGTCTGTGGGACCCACGGGTGGGCTCAGGGCCAGGGTCAGGGGGAGGGGGCAGGTCTGTGGGACCCACGGGTGGGCCGAGGGCCAGGGTCAGGGGGAGGGGGAAGGTCTGTGGGACCCACGGGTGGGCTCAGGGCCAGGGTCAGGGGGAGGGGGCAGGTCTGTGGGACCCACGGGTGGGCTCAGGGCCAGGGTCAGGGGGAGGGGGCAGGTCTGTGGGACCCACGGGTGGGCTGAGAGGATGGGTATGAGGCAGCACTTGCTCTGGGTGGTTAGGCTTGCTTGGTGAGCCGGAAGGCCAGGGGCAGGACAGACATTTTCACAAAGGAAAGGAAGATGGCAGTAACATATTCAGGGACAATAAAGAAGACAGCAGAAGATAAAAAGACAAAGGGAAGAAAACCTCAGAGAAAAAGTTCATGCACTTCTCCGCAAGTGAGATTCAGCATCTGTCCATCCATCCACTATCCATCCAGCCATGTACCCACGCATACCCACCATCTACCATCCATCCATCCATCTACTTACCCACCCACCCACCCACCCATCCATCCATCCACCCACCCATCCACCCATCCATCCACCCACCCACCCATCCATCCATCCACAATTAGACCCTCTATACCTTCACCCATCCATCATCCTTCTACCCATATGGAATTGTATTTAGTATGCTTAGGTATCAAAGAAATAGCTGGGACTAAAGAAACAGGGTGTCTGTCTGAAATTTCTCTGGGCTGGTAAGCCTGGCTCACCATGAACAAATAATTTCCTGGCTATCAAGTACTCTGAACACATAGAGCAGGCAGAAGAGCTGGTGCTGTATTACACACACACACACACACACACACACTCATATATACTATGCAAATAAACATAATGCGCAGGTGCGCGGCCACTCCAGCCCCTCCCCAGCCTTCCACCTTTTGGCACTGCCAGGTATTCATCTCCGCACGCACTCCAGCGGTCCTGCCCGTCCCAAAGCCGCCCGGCCTGGCTGTCACGGCTGGTGAGTGGCATTGCTCCAAATCAGCGGACTCTCCTCCTCTCCGGTCCCTCTCTTCCTCATTGAATCTCACTTTACTAGCACTGGTCACCAAAACCCAAGAAAGGAGCTCACCATAAATCCTACTAGCGGGTGAATGATTGCTCAAACAAGTTTTGTACAAGTCACGGAGGAACAGAGGAGCATGCAGTGCAGGTGGAGGGAGGCTGGAGACAGAGCAGGACGGAGGCTGGGGACAGAGCAGGAGCGGAGCAGGACGGAGGGAGGCTGGGGACGGAGCAGGACGGAGGGAGGCTGGGGACAGAGCAGGACGGAGGCTGGGGACAGAGCAGGAGCGGAGCAGGACGGAGGGAGGCTGGGGACGGAGCAGGACGGAGTGCTGCCGGTGCCGGGCCTGCGGCTTGCCTGGAGGCTGGCAGCGTTGGTGGCAGAGCTGAAGCCTGTGCCTCCCATGGCAGAGCCAGATGACTGGGAAGCCCTCCAGGAAGAAGTTCCTTTGGGGCCAGGCTGTGGGAACAGACCCGTCCAGAGAGCACAGCAGACAAAGCAAGCAGCTAAGGCCCAGATTCCCACATTTGAGCTGTGCAGACTTGCACCCCAGCCTCAGGCCCTGGAGGACTTCTGCCGCCATTCCCGGCCTGTGCCGCCATTCCCGGCCTGTGCCGCCATTCCCGGCCTGTGCCGCCATTCCCGGCCTGTGCCGCCATTCCTGGCCTGTGCCGCCGCGGTGGCCGGTGCCTCCCTGCCGAAGCCAGCTGCTGCTCCTCACAGGGATTTAACATTTTTTTTGGGGGGGGGGTCAGTCGTGGGACTTGAACTCTGGGCTTGGTGCTGCTGCTGTCTTTTAGCTCTTCAGCTCAAGGCTAGCGCTCTACCACTTGAGCCACAGCACCACTTCTGGTTTTCTGGTGGCTTTTATTGGAGATAAGAATCTTACAGACTTTCCTTCCCTGGGCTGGTTTTGAACCGCCATCCTCAGATCTCAGCCTCCTGAGTAGCTGGGATGACAGGCGTGAGCCACCAGCGCCAAGCTCAGGATTTGGCTTGTGATCCAGCCTCTCTGGCCTTTCAGTGTAAGACTCTTCCCCAAAGAAGTCTTGCCTGCATTCCGGAGCCTGGCCCTCCCTTGCCTTCGCCACCCTTTGCTTTCCTGTTCTGTATTTTTCTGAGTCATCATTTTGTGAGTTCTCAGAAGAGGGGCGCTCAGAGCCTTTAATGATCGGGACATGGGCTCTGAGCTCCAGGAGCAGGGCCGGAACGCGGTGCTGGGCTGTGTGCTGCTCAGCGGCCATGCTCAGCTGGAGAATCCGCTAGGAGGCCGTGCTCTAGGAACCAAGGGCAGTGGCCACAGGGACAGACCTCTTGGACCTCTCATTCTCGGACAAGTGTTCATTTCGGAAGCATTGATTCACTTCCCACAGATCAAGATACTCTAGTACATCATGGCAGAAACCACGAGAAAGTTTATGAAGGTGAAATAATAGTCCCTTATCTTCTCACCCAGATATAATTAATTGCTGCTACATACTGCATTATACATGTGATGCATACATATGCACACACACATATGCACACACACACATATGAATTCTAGGCCTAGACAGGCACTCTACAGCTGAGCCAGGCCTCCAGCACGTTTTGTGCTACCGATTTTGAGATAGTCTCACTTTTCCCCCCTGGGGCCAATGCCTGGACTATAATCCTCCTATTTCTCACTGGGGATACCACCAAGCTCAGCTTCTTGCTGGCTTTTCTGCCCCCAACCACAATGCTCCCAACCCTAGCCTCCTGGTGTCTCGGGACACTGACCTTCAAAGTACAGGGGCAGGGCCAGCAGGACAAAGTTCCTGGAGACGGATGTGGTTCTCCTGGACCAGCAGCCAGCGCCATGGCTGGACAGTGGGTGAGGGGAGCAGGGGAGGGAGGAGACGGCAGCTCTGAGGGGTCGGGGCCAGCCCCAGGAGGCTGTGCAGGCCAAGCGCGACCCCAGCGATGATCACGCTGTTCCCTAGTAACAGAAGCATTTAGCTGTGACTTCTGGGTACAACCTCTCGTCCTGGCCCGTGAGGAACTCTGACACTTCAGGTGTCGGCCCCACTGGTGTCTGGGGTGGACTGGAAACACTGCCCGCCAGTCTCGGGGGTGGCGGGGTGGACCTGGAGAAGGTGTGACCCATCCTCACTTTCCATCTTCAATCCCAGAGACCCTCGCTGAAAGGCAGGTTAGACAGCTGACAAGGTCACCCGCCCCAGGTGAGGAAGGCATGGAAATGCAAATGTAATTGACCAGAAAGGCTGTTTCCCCCCAGGCACCAAGTTAAACACTTCAGAGTTTTATTCATTTGAACAGTAGCTGGGAGTGGCTGGGGATGGTTGTAATCTTGGGAGAGGCAGAGGCCAGAAGATAGGAACCCAGCCCAGGAACTCCAGGAAAACTAGCTCAAAACAAACACAAAACCCAGGTGCTGGAGTGTGCCTGAGGTGGTAGGTTGTTTACTGGCCTGGTCCAGACCAGGCCCAGTCAACCCTCAGCACTGGGGAAGCAGGGGTGGGAGAAGGCAAAAACAATTGCTGCCTGGCACATGTGTGTGTGTGTGTGTGTGTGTAACAGCAGCATGCAGGTGGTGTGAGTAAGGTTCTGAGTTCAAGGTCAGCCCAGGTTAGGAAGGAAGATCCTTCCTCAAAACACCTTTCACTTACAGATGCATCACGTGTAAGTACAGGGGCTTTAGAGTGACCACGCACTCTAATAGAAAACTCTCTTAATATTTTGTGACCCACAGAATCAAGATATGTAAATCACTATTTTTGTGTGTGTGAGAAATCTGAGTTCCCTTCTTGTATGTTTGTATTAACTGACCTTCGCCTAAGGACGATGGATGAAACCAAGTCATGCTAAGCAACAGAATTTGAAATCTGATGTAGCATCAGTCCGTGTGGATACACCTCCGTCCTGTTAACTAGCAACTTGGGAAAACACCACACATCTTCCACCACACGATCTCTTCACAGCGGCCCCTGGCAGGCCCTGCATGGAGCCAGGTCCAGACCAGACGCAGCAGAGACACGGTACCCACGGCCAGGAAACCTGCCCCCTGCAGGCGGGAGTCACAAACCCCTCGGAAATGGGAGACAGACCCGAGAAATGACACAGGGGAGGGCGTGAGTGATGGAAGTACACTAGGCTTGTTGTGGAAGCGTCCTTCCAACACCCACTCACTCATACACCATGCACAAGACTCATGAGGACAAGGAACACGGGTGTTAGACCCATGTTGGAGCAAGCGCAGTGGGTGGTGGTGCAATGCTCCTAATTCCCCGTGGAGAACAATCTTCTCCGGATCAGAAGAGAACGATCTGGTTGGGACTGGAAGCGTGAGCCTTGGGGAGGCAGGCATCAGTCCCCTGGGAAGCCACCTCGGGCTCTGAAACAAGCTGTGGGGCCCTGGCACTGCAGCCAGAACCCTGGGGAAAACTGAACCGAAGGCCACCCTTTCCAAAGGGCAGCAGATCCCAGGAGCTCCAGAATGGTGGACTGAACGGTTCAGGACCAGGAACGTCAGGGCTGCGGACGGTTGGTGAACACTTGGACTCCAAGTCTGGTTCAGAGCACCAAACCAGATGACTCCCTCCCGTGAGGACAGGCTTGCTAGAGCGCCAGCTGGGGAAATTCAAGGGCAGCAGCTTAGAGCTGAACGAGATTGCGTGCTCTTCTTCCCTGCGGAGAATCAAACTCGGCACCTCTTACACGCCAGGCAAGAGCTCCAGCACTGAGCTACACACTCAGCTCAAGACCAAAATCCAGCAGCCACGTGTGCCCCCCAAACCACGCATCCCACGCGACTCTCCCCGGCCAGGCTGCTGCCCAGGAGGGAGAGCACACGGGCCAGTGCAGGGACAGCGCGGCCCTGCTGCCCACTCGCTCCAGTGGGGGAGAGAGGCGATTTCTCTCCTGTTGCTCTGAATTCTTACTCTTTTTCCATCTTCTGTGGACTTACAGGGAAGTCAGGGAAGTGAAAACGACTTTCTTGTGCCTGTTCTAGCAACATACAGGTGCAGTTTTGGGTGACATTTAAGGTGCTGTTTGCAAACCGGAAGATACCCCCAACCATGTGAGGGCTGGGTGGGTGGCCACTGGGGAGGGGGAGGGGGGAAGCTGCCCGCCCTCTGCAGGCAGGCGCTGGCGGCGGGTTCCATTGGACAGGGGAAGCGGGGGTCCAGGGTCTCACACAGAAGAGCTGGAGCTCTGGGAGCTGGGAGGGGCTCCTCCTCCGAGCAGAGGTTGGCAACCTGGGGCCACAGGCCTTCGTCCTGGCCTACGCAGACGCCACCGTCTGCGTACTGCCCAGCGGCATGGCTGACTGCTTTCACTGGAGGGCACAAGGCTCACCAAGCCCCCACGGGTTCCCATCTGGCCCCTTACAGGAAAACGTGCAGGTGTGAAGTCTAGACCCAGGAAAGGCACAGCCTGTGGTGGGGACCCTCAGGAGGGAGGAGGAGAGCTCTCTGGGCTGGGACCTGGGCCGGAAGCCTGAAGTGCTGGGATGGAAGGGGCCTTAGGGACTGACGGGCCGGACCTCCCATCCTCCTGCCCTTCGGCGCTGGCAGCTCATCAACGACGTCCAGCACAAGCACTGGTAATCAAAAGTGTTTTAATGATTAACGTTCAGACATCACGTAACAGTGTGTGTCTCCAGACGAGCTAGCACACTTCGCAGCACACCAGTGGGCGTTGGAGTCCCTGCACCGGGGCAAAGACATCGCAAGCTGAATGCCCACGACTGAAGCCACACTCACAACTGGACAACGGGACGCGCTCTGGCAGATGGAACCTCCCACTCACCGAGCCGCAGCTCCCCGGGCAGCAATGTGCAAAATGAAAGCACGTAAACTCACAGTCCCATCAACATCAAACCCACAGTCAGTTTATATGTTGTCAACGACCATCTCTATGCGTCGCAAGTGGTTCAATGAGCTGTTTCCAATGCAGAAGGGACGGGGCGGTCAGCACGTTAACAGCGCACACAATGGGCTTTATGACCAGCGGTCACAATGTTTGAACAAGTGGTCCCATGAATCTTCAGATCGTAAGCGGAAGAAGTGGCGGAGATGGCAGATTTATGCTCAACAAGAAATCGCTGTCCAATCAGCTGTGCGTATGCTGTTCCTATCTGCTTAATTTTACCCCATGTTTTTAAAGGTTCTTTTCCCTCTCTTATTAATCAATTTTTAGGGGACCAGGCACATTTCAAAGGCAGTTTGGGTCAGACCGGTACAGACACGATTGCAGATGTGGAGTCTGGCCTTCAGCTCCCTCCGCTCACCTGCGGCGTCTGCCAAACCAGAAATGCGCCCTGGTCCTGGGAAGGTCACCTCCTCTCCTGCACTGCAAAGCAAACGCGGCTTTTTGTTCCCTGCATTAAAAACACTCAGTGCTTCAGAAATTAAAAATGGCCTGCTTGCCCTACACGCGTTCCAGAATCTTGAGGACAGAGACTCTATATTTAAGGTTCATCAAGACTGCTCCGCAGCGCCCCTCCCCCGCTCTCTTGCATTATCAATAGTGGCACTCAAAATAAAAAAATAACATCTGTTAAAAAGTTAAACCAACTGTTCCACCAAGGTTGAGCCTGCTTGGCTGAAAGCTCGGATCACAGAACTGAAGGCGCCGTTCCTGATGACGCACCCTCAAGAAACCAGAGCTGCTGGCGCACACCGGCTTCCTCCCCTCACGGTCGGTGATTTCTTTTTTTCTGAACAGAGCTATTACAAATGAATACAAACTTGAAACCTATCCTAATTGGAACTAGTAAGCTTTGGGCCCTGCTTTTTAAATTGTAAGGCATGTGTGTTTCTCTACTGTAAGGACATTATACAAATTTACATTTACAATCACATGCATGATCAACAGTTTAAAAAAAAAGTTTGGATTACAGTGTTTTTAAATTGTGAACCACAATTCAGCACCTATCATGTTATAACTAATAAGGCAACAGCAGTGTCACACACTACAGTAATTCCCTTCCACAGTCTAGCGCGGCGGGCGGGCAGGCGGGCGGGGTCAGTGAGGTCCTGGAAATGTGCGGGATCTGATGCCTACTTGTGTAATCTGCGGAGGAACTCTAGGGGTTTGGAATGGATGAAAAGGGTCCTACACGAATCGACTACTGCAGGCCCAAGTCGCAGTGGCTGTCGCTGTCGGCGGGTGTCAGGGCGCGACTCTACTGTGCTTACAGTCACACGTGTGTCTGGCTGTGGGCGTGGCCGTTTCAATCCTTCCGCAGCTTCCGGGGCTTGGCACTGCCGTCCAGGGGGGAGAAGCTGCTGGCGTGCCCGTTCACAGCAGTCACGGACCCGTTCTGGTGGTCTTTCAGGTAGTCTTTCCTCCGAGAGGCCCCCTTCTTGTTGTAAGTCTGAAATGCATAAGGACAGGTGAACCACAGGGGCTCCAGCCACCCGTCCCCCAGAGGACCGGAGCACTGAACGGTGAGCACAGCCCTAGCCAGACCTACCCTTTTAGATCCATGATTATCAAGAAGCTGGGGAAGCCGAACTGTGGCTCAAGCAGCAGTGCTCACCTGAGCTGAAGAGCTGAGGGACAGCACCCAGGCCCAGCGCTCAAGCCCCACAACCAACAAAAACAAAACAGCAGGGGCTGGGAAGGTGGCTCAGTGGTAGAGCGCTTGCCTTGCATGCCTGAAGCCCTGGGTTCGATTCCTCAGCATCACATAAGCAAAAAGAAAAAAGCTGGAAGTGGCGTTGTGGCTCAAGTGGTAGAGCGCTAGCCTTGAACTGAAGAGCTGAGGGACAGCGCCCAGGCCCAGAGTTCAAGCCCCACGACCGGACCCAAAAAAACCAAAACAAAAAAACAGAACAGCAGCAGGGCTCCAGGGCCAAGGAGTGTCTGGCTTTGCGCACTCGCTTCAGCAGCCTAAGTTCTCCGTTACCACAGGGGCCGTGCCAAGCTGACCACTACAAACACTCCAGGAACATTCCCATCTGTCCGCTCTGCTCTGCCCACGTGGCGGGGGACAGGGCCTTGTGGGCTGGCTGCTTGTGAGTCCCACAGAATACAAATGTGACGCCGGGCGCCAGTGGCTCACGCCTGCAACCCCAGCTACTCAGGAGGCTGAGATCTGAGGATAGCGGTTTGAAGCCAGCCAGGACAGCAAAGTCCATGAGACTCTTCCCTCCAATAAGCTACTCAAGAAAGCTGTGGTTCAAGTGGTAGAGTGCTTGTCTAGAGCAAAAGAAGCTCAGAGACAATGCTCAGTTCAATCCCCAAGACTGGCAGAAAAAAAAAAAAAGATGCCGAGGGGCACACGGGGCGCCCCCGGGACCCAGTCTCCTGTGTCTCCCACACCGCGGGCAGCCAGCCAACACGGCGCTGCCGCCCGCAGGGCCACAGGCACAACCCTCAGGTGGACAGGCCTCTGCGCACACCCGCACGCGTGCGGCCCGTGTGCACGCGCCCATCTCCACAGCCAGAGCCGCGAGGCACGCGAGAGAGAACAGGACGAAGTCACAATTGAGCCATGTGCAGGGCAGAGAGAAGGGCGTGGTTTACCTGGATGTAGAAGTTGGTGAAGAGCGCGATCAGGGAGATCATGTACCCGATCTGGAAGTAGAGCCAGCCAAGCGGGAAGGAGCACCGCCACAGCACCCCACAGCTCGTCTGGATGATGGTCAGCACAAACTGCACCTGGAGAGGCGGAACACAGCAGCCCAGCTCAGCTCCGCGTCAGCGCTGGAGGGAAGGAGCGCGGCTCTGTTCTGGATGCGATAATGACACGACCCTCACGTGGAAGGCTTTCGCAGTGTAATTTTCAAGTACTGACCAGGAAGGACTGCCCGTGTGGCGGGGGGGGGGGGGGGGGGGGGGGGGGGAGGACCTCTGGCCACACCCCAGCAGCCGGCTGGGGGCTGTTTCTCAAGGTTCCACCTGCGTGTGAAATCAGGTTCCTGAACCACCCACGCAAAACCCTTGCTCCGCCAAGTGCGGACACTGGCTCAATGTCCATGGCTGTTGTTACAGTCACAGCCCGGGAGCCTGAGGTCTACCGACACTGAGGCGACAAGAGGGATGGACCCCAGCGCCGGCACTGGCTGGCCTGTGCCCGGCTCGGCAGACCTCGGCCAAGCTCTGCTCACCAGCAGGTGCTCCAGCCACGGGGGGCAGGGCTGCCGGCACGGCTCAGCCAGCACCCTCACCAGCCTCGGCCGCTCACCAACACTGCTGGGGACACGGCCTCCCACTGGATCCTGGACTCATGGCCAGAGCACGCGCGCACACACAGGGGTGTGGATCCGGGCTCAGCACACTCAGGTGCTGTGTGTGGACATGCTCGGAGCCAAGCCCGGGACGCCAGGCCAACCCCAAGGCACAGCCCCCACTGATGGCTGCCCGCTGCCAGCCGCTCGCGGCGCCCGCGGGGCGGATGCGGGGGACGCAGGCCCCACCGAGGCGGGAGCCCCCGACACTCACCAGCTGCCCCTGCCAGCCGCTCGCGGCGCCCGCGGGGCGGATGCGGGGGACACAGGCCCACCGAGGCGGGAGCCCCGACACTCACCAGCTGCCCCTGCGTGATGTACTTCTTCCACCAGAGGTACGGGCGCATGGAGGGCACGGAGGACAGGCCGTAGTACGAGTACATGAGCACGTGGATGAAGCTGTTAAGCGTGGCACCGAAGTAAGCTGGGCAACGGAGAGGACGTGGGAGGAAGACGTGTTAGCATTTGCTGCGAGGGATAATCCAGAGCGATGCAAACCTGCCTGCTGCGTGCGCTGCGTGGCTGTCTAAAGACCACTTCACCAGGCCACTCCAGCACCCGCGGCCTTGGCTCCCAGACTGTCCCACCTCCCAAGCCAGGGCTTTGCCTTCCACGCCCAGCTGCCGGATGTGCTAGTCTGAAGGCGGCGGCGGGGGGGGGGAGGGGGAGGCAGAGGTGCTGGTCTGAAGGCAGGGGCGGCCATCAGCGATGGGCTGGGAGCTGGCGCCTGGCTCCCGCAGCGGGTGCGGTGTGGACACTGGGAGGGTGCCTTCTGGTGCTCTCTAGCTGCAGTACTGACACCATGGCTTTTATTAATCACAGAGCCCAGAGTCCGGCCCACCTCTCCGTGACGTATTTCAGGAGGACCTCTTGCTTTGCTCCGCTTCTCTGCCCTCCCCAGTAAACACAGCCGCCAGGCTGCTGGCCTTTCTGAATGCAGCTCACACACAGGCTATAGGAGGAGTTGCTATTGCTGCCAGTGGCCCTGAACACGTCTTGGCTACTCACGGACTGAGCCTCCTCCTTCTGGCCAGGGCAGTCACAGCCATGACCAGTGAGGGAACTGGGGGGACACGTGCGGGGAGGGGGTGCATGCGGGGGGGGGCGCGTGCAGGGCATGGGGGGAGGGAGACCCACCGCCCCAGGGTCTCCACCCCCCCCCCACCCGATGGACTTTCCCCTACCGTCTCATGGCTGTGGACCTGGGCAGACTGAGTGAAATCAGTCATCCCAGGAAGAAAACAGCCAAGGTTCTCAGTGGACTGTTCAGTGTGGAGACACGGCTCAAACCTCGATCTGAACCTAAAGCGATCAGACTCTGAGCCATAAGATATGCAAACGTCAGACCTGACCCAGGAGATGTGAGCGCATCATGATCCTCGTTGTATCTCATGCCACCTGGGCGAGGAGCAGCAGGACTGGTCAGCACGTGCCGCTAGAACCACCTCACCCCTAGCCACGCCTGCCGCCTGGCGCGCCACTGCCCCTACTTCTCAGTCAGTATGGGCCCCATCAGGCTGGGCACTGGCCACACCAGTACCACCAAAGCAAATGGGGCTCGACCTGCAAGTCCACAGAAACAGCACCTTTTGGGAGAGCCTTGTGCCCACCCCCCGCCCACAGCGACACTTACAGTGACCACAGGGGACCCAGTTCATCACGAACCACCAGATGTTGAGCATGGAGGCGTGGTGGTAGACGTGCAGCACGGTGATCTGGTGGTTGTTCTTGCGCAGGATGAAGAAGAAGGTGTCCATGAACTCTATGAGCTTGGAGAAGTAGTACCACCAGAGCACGCGGATGATCTAGAGCACAGGCGGGGTCAGAGGACAGCCAGAGTCCAGCACCAACCCGGACAAGCTCAAGGCCCCCCTCAGTGAACCGAACCCCCGGCCTCTCAGCAGGGGTCAGATTCCACCTCTAACACAACCATTCCCGGGGCATGTGCACGAGCGCTTTAAGCTCTTATGGTCTTATTTATATAAATACATTCCCTGGAATTATTATTATTTTCATGGGGCTTGAACTCTGGGCCTGGGTGCTGTCTCTGAGCTCTTCAGCTCAAGGCAAGTGCTCTGCTACTTGAACCACAGCACCACTTCCAGTTTTCTGGTGGTACATTGGAAGTAAGAGTCTCACAGGTGTTCCTGCCTGGGCTGGCTTTGAACTGTGATCCTCAGATCTCAGCCTCCTGACTAGCTAGGATGACAGACGTGAGCTACTGGCTCCTGGCTTCCCAGAGTGGGAAGCCTGTTTCCTCTTTCATACTCATATAATATTTTCCTATCTTATGAATATAGATAGAATCTGTCAGGGACTAGCTGGGTGGAGAGGTTATGGTCTATTGTCTTTTATGTAATTTCTTTTCTAAAACCAAAAATCAAAACCCACCCCCACTCCAATGGACACCTTTTAAGGAGGAGACCTACCTTCATGTCGGATTCACCCGCACTGCGGGTGCCTTGGCAGAAGAAGTTGTATCTTCCTTCCCACACTCCTGTCACTAACTGAGGGAGGGAGAGGGGGAGGGAGAAAGAGAGAGAGAGAGAGAGAGAGAGAGAGAGCATGTGTCACCACGAGAGCCCCGTGGGCCCCTGCTGGCCAGGCCTCGCTGTCCCCGGCTGTGAACAAAGCTGTGTGCTGATGGTATCGTCACTGGTTTTTGGAGGCCTGGACTCAGGATCCCCTGGCCTTGGCCTTGGCGCCCAGCTCCAGAGGAAGTCTGAAATGCGCGGCCTCTAGTTCCAGAAGGGGCAGCAGACTCAGTGGGGGTCAGCGAGTCACCTCCAGTGCCCTCTCGGGACAATGTGTGGTCCATCATGCCTGAGGTCCTGCCCAAGTGTCCAAATCAATCCAATGACAGGTTGCTATTCAGTCTTGAACTGTGTTCCACCAGACAGCCTTAATACTCTGCCTCGTCTCCCACGAGTTCTTCAGACGGGTGGGCTGTGGCTGTGGGTAGGGACGTTTCCCACCCCAGAGGTCATCCCTACAACCACATGTGGAAACACTGCCGGGGCCTGGGGGCGGTGCTGCCCCTCCTCCTTCCTCATTACTCCTGCCATCTTCCCCACACATGCGCCAGACCCAGGGAACGGGGAGGCTGCGGGTCCCAGGGAGAACCACAGCACGGGCGCAGGCTGGCACCGCGCGGGGCTCGTGGCGCCTGAGACACGCTGCTCGGTTCTGAAACTGTCGCTCACTGCCTGTCGCCTCCTTCCAAAGCCCAGCACCATCTGCAGTGTCTCCGCTGACGGCCTGGGCCGGCGGAGGCACCGGCCTCGGCTCTCCAGTGTGGCCCCGTCCCACGCCATCACACACAATGTCATCAACACCCTAACTCCTCAGGACCCCAAACCCTGGGGCCGAGGGGGCCAGGCCCGGATGCTGAGGACCAGAATTTCCGGGTGGGAAGCCTGCAACTGGTGAGTGAAAACCCTTGTGAGTGACGCTGTGGTCTTCTCGCCCTGGCTGCACAGCAGGTCTGCCTGCGAGCGCTGAAGGCTCACCCATGCTGGGTCCTGCCCTAACCAGCACACAGGCTCTTCAGAAACCTCTTAACTCGTGTGACCTGCCTGGGGACAGGGGTTGCTGCGCTTGGGGAAGCGGCGGCGTGCTCCGGGGCGTGAGACGGAAGCAGCCTTTCCACCATTGTGGGAAGGGAGCCAGGGCAGCGGCTGCGGAAGTCACAACAAAAGCCAGACACCTTACGGGCCCGCCGTGCCACGCTCAGACACGCATCAGAATCCACCTACGAGACATAGCTGCATACCCGTGATTTAGGGCCACGCTGGGAAAGCAGCCAGGATGCCCAGCAACTGAGGTGTGGATGTGGAACACACTCAGCCATAAACAAGAATGGGATCATTTTCAGTTCAGCATGTTGAGTGAGATGCGTCAGGCTCCAAAGACAAATACCACGTTTTCACTCTCACGTGGACTCTAATAAATGTGCCACACCGGTGACTGGGGAGGGGCCGGGTTGGGGGGGCTTGGGGTGAAGGGCACCGAGTGCACCACTGTTTGAAGGGGTGCTCCCTGGAGTCCGCAGCCCGCACCTGCTCCCCTCCACCTGCCACCCCACCCCATCTGCTCCTAGCTGCCCTCTAGCCCAGGCAAACACACCTGTCCTACGTGAACACACCTGCCCTACGGTGACCGTACCTGTCCTGTGACGAATGACTGCCCTATGGTGAACGCACTCCAGCCTGACGAGACTCGGAAAGGGACTTTCACACAGGAAGTCTGTTTTCTTTTTTCTTTTTTTGTCGGTCGTGGGGCCTGAACTCTGGGCCTGGGCGCTGTCCCTCAGCTCTTCAGCTCAAGGCTAGCACTCTACCACTTGAGCCACAGCACCACTTCCGGCCTTTTCTGCTTATGTGGTGCTGAGGAATCGAACCCAGGGCCTCATGCATGCAAGGCAAGCACTCTACCACCGAGCCACCTTCCCAGCTCCCCCCCACCAGGAAGTCTGAAACAAAGAAGTTCAAGGCACTGGGTTTATTGCTCCCAAATGTAGGCCAAATGTTTCATCTGCAGAAAAGACAAAAGAACATTTCATGTTTGCTTTGCAAATGAACAAATCAGAATACCAGAAGATACTTCAATGAGGCTTGAAGTTAACGAGGGGCATCTGAATTCTGCTCATGAGAAGGCAAACTCTTTGTCCAGCCCACAGGAGCGCCTGAAGGGAGAACACACCAGTCACCAGCAGACCCCCGGGGGGGCGGGCGGGGGAGTTGTGAGCCCACTGTGCAGTGAGCTGGGGGGGGGTAGGGGGCACAGCAGTACCCTCCCTGGGCTCCTGACAATCAGTTCAGGAGGCAGCACTGCCGCAGCAGGAGCAACTCATACGCACAGCTCACCACCTTCGCAACCTGCATGCTCTGAAGGCCACGCACTCCCCGGAGCCATACTTACAAGGCTTTCCCCAGGGAGTGAGAGACAAGCAGCGCCCTGCAAAACCGTATGTGCAAGCTCCCTCCTGAGCAGAGCCAGCCTCAGTGAGCGCAGGCCGGCCTGTGCCAGCCGCCACAGCCTGCGTCCCTCTCTAGGAGGAGACCCAATGAGCAACAGCGCCTTGTGCCCAGGCAGGTGAGCTCCCTGCCAGGCCCGGTGACGTCATTCACAGTAAGTCATCTTCAACAGGGAGGGCAGACTTTTCCCACCTCGCATCAGATTTAACCACAAGTGAGCTCCAACCTCTAGTGTGGCACTTTCTGGAATACTACCTAAGTGTCTTAGCAAACGAGGTCACCCGAAACAAAGCCTGGACAGAGAAACACCGCCGCGGTCCTTACCGGCCGCCCTCAGCCCCGCCCAGGTGTCGCCCAGGTGCGCCAAGGCCGCTACGTCTCAAGCGCCGGCGGCTCTCAAAGCAGCTGGTGAGCTGGGTGGTATCACTCTCTAAGCAGAGGTGCAGTGACAGGCAAGGGGCACTCTCACGCTCGAATTCAACGGTACCACAGGAGGAGAGGCACTTTCTTTTCTTCTGCTTTTATCAGTCATGGGGCTTGAACTCTGGGCCTGGGCGCTGTCCCTCAGCTCTTTAGCTCAAGGTGAGCGCTCTACCACTTGAGCCACAGCGCCACTTGGGGCTTCTTCTGTGTATGTGGTACTGAGGAATCGAACCCAGGGCTTCCTGCATGCGAGGCGAGCGCTCGATCGCTGAGCCACACCCCGTGCTCATGTGCGCAGGGCTGCTATTTCTTGCGGCCTGGCTTCTTTCCATGGGTAGATTATTTTCCCTTCTGGCCCTGATGTTTGAATTTAGGGTCTCACGTTTGCCTGCCTGGCGCTCTGTCACTTGAGCCACACCTCCAGCCTGGCGTTTGGCTGGTTATTTTGGTTGGTGGGGTCTGACAGACTTCTGTGCCTGGGCTGCCTTCAGATCTCAGGTGCTGAGTCACTGGACACCCTTCCAGTGACTCCAGTTTTCCGTGTGGCACAGCTCTGTGGTGAATAAGGAACGGGGGAGGGGAAGTGGTGAGGGTGACCCCATGTGGCCCGCCTCCCCCAGGGCCAGGGGGTCACTTCTAACATCATCTGCGGGCTGCACAGCCACACCAACTTGGGCAGCTGACAGACACCATGCCTGTCTGTCCTGTCCCCACCACGGCTAGCAAGACCACCGCAGGGCGCTCTGCACGTGAAGACAGCGCAGGAAGTAGATCGCTAGTGGTCGCTTTATCCTCAGCAGATGGCTACTTTAGAAGTTCACCAGCAACGGCTGCAAAGTTAAAAGCAGCCATTCATTTCCTCCGTTTCAGCACCACTGTGAACCACAGCCAGGCTACAGCATGTGGCTTCAGATGCCCGGAGCACGAGGAGGTCTTGGAGGTAGCTGCACCTGCCGCCCTGCAGACCATTCGCTATGGTGAAGCCATAAGAACAGAACCGGTCGGAAGACTTGAGAAGGCCTCAGGCCAGGCTCCAGGGCCGCCTGGCATCCTGTGCCCAGGCCAGCCCTCCCACGCGGAGGTGCCAGCCGCAGGCTTCCTGGAGCCTCTCTGGAGGAAGGTGCTGCCACAGCCCTGACCGTCCAGCGAGGACGCACAGAGCCAGGATTCTAGTCAAATGTCCGACCCCTGTGCTTCCTGTTCCTGAAGGCCCAGAACAAGGGTGGAAGGGAGCTTCCCAGAGGAGACATCTTGGGCCTCAGCAGCTCACACCCAGGGTCCGGACTGCAAGGTCAGCCCCGGCCTGTGTTGGTGGGGAGGGTGGCAACAGGCTGTGGAGCAGACCCGCTGGCAAAGCCTTTCCTCCCTCCCCCCACAGGCAGGCCAGGAGCTCTCTCTGAGCAGGGGCTCAGCGGGGGAAGGGCACACCACTATGAGCAACCAGGGCTGTTCGGCCACAACGAGGTCTTCCCACCAGATGCTTCTATAGCTCTCTAAACAGAAAACAAAAGAGCAAGAAGGACTTTTTCAAGTATTTTTGGAAACATAATATGTTGTCAAACCGATCAATTGAAAGGTTGTTTGAATGTTTTTCCTATGATAACATCTATTTTAGCAAAGCTTGAAGGGGAAGAAGAAGAAGCCAGCTTCAAAGCAACTGCTCTGTGGTTCCATCCAGGACTCTGACCCGGGGCCCCAGGGCCACTGGGTGTCTGGGGAGCTGTCTTAGCACCCCACGATGCAAGGCAAAACATCCAGCTCATCAAACACTCAATTTCTTTCACCTTTTCAATAAAGCAGTCTCTGAAATCTCTAAGTTCTGGTTATGACGTCATGATGACGTGAAGAGTAGTAGAACCAACTCCTCCATAGCAAACCCTCAGGCCACGGGAGGCCACCAAAAGGCCCACACCACAGATGCTTACCACAGGGTGAGCCTTGTTTGTTTCCCTACCTCTCAAAACGATTTTTTGTTTGTTGTTCTGAAAACCGTGGTGTCACCACATCCACTCAGGTGGGACACCCCCAAACCAGTCCTGATACTCTTGCCCATGGAGGGACAGGTCAGCACCACAAGGAGAAGACCTGGCCCTGGTGAGCCTGGATTTTTTTATTTTTGAGTCGGTTGTAGGGCTTGACCTCAGGGGCCTGAGCGCTCTCTCTTGAGGTTTTGACTCAAGGCTGGTGCTCTACCACTTGAGCCATAGCACCACTGCTGGTTTTCTGGTGACTCTCAAATTCGGCCTCCTAGGTAGCAAGGATTTCAAGTGTGAGCCACTAGCACCTGACTCAACAGATTATTCTTCAAAAACAAGAAATGTCTCCCCAAAACGGTCGCCTGTGCCCCAGGAAATATGTCCAAGAACACTCAAAGCAGTAACAATCAATCAGAAGAGGTGTCTACACAGTAACCCACATTTCTGTTCAAAGAAACACAGCTAAAATGGAAGCCACACAGCCCACATTTGGTTAAAGAAACAGGAATAAAATGGTGTAACACTAAAATATTAGCACAGGTAATATGAATAAGTCTACAAAATGATACAATCTCATCTCGATACATAATGTTGACTGAAAACATACTTTAAAGAGCATAAACAGTATACACCATTCATGTAAACAATTTTTTTTTGGTCTGTCGTGAGGCTTGAACTCAGGGCCTGGGCACTGTCCCTGAGCTTTTATGCTCAAGGCTAGTGCTCTACCACTTTAAACCACAGTGCCACTTCGCATTTTCTTATGGTTAACTGAAGATCAAAGTCTCATAGCCTTTCCTGCTTGGGCTAGCTTCGAACTGGGATCCTCAGATCTCAGTACCCTAAGTAGTGAGGATTACAGCTGTGAGCCACAGGCACCTGGCACACTTACAATCCTAGCTACTCTAGCAGCTGAGATCTGAGGAGGACCACTGTGGTTCGAAATCAGCCTGGGCAAGAAAGTCTATGAGACTCTTAACTCCAATAAACTACTTCAGAAAAAAAAGCCAGAAGTGCAGCTGTGGCTCAAGTGGTAGTGTGCCAGCTTTGAGCAAAAATGCTGAGGCACAGTGCCCAGGCCCTGAGTTCATGCCCCAGGACTGGCACACACATACACAAGATCTTAGAACACATTACATAGTGTCATGTGCATCTACATGTAGCAAGTATAAATAACACATGCAGAATGAAAACTGCAGACTTTAGAAAGAAGTCGTTCCTGAGGAAGGGCTGCACATGGCCTGCATTTCCTGGCGCGCTCTTACATGACTGTGTAAGTGCTGGGTGCCAAACCAGGCTCACACATCAGCACACACTACCCCTGAGCTAAATCACACCAACAAAATACCAACGTGTTAGATTATCTTTTTTTTTTTGGGTCCAGTCGTGGGGCCTGAACTCTGGGCCTGGGCGCTGTCCCTCAGCTCTTCAGCTCAAGGCTAGCGCTCTACCACTTAAGCCACAGCGCCACTTCTGGCTTTTTTATTTTTATTTTTTGCTTATGTGGTGCTGAGGAATTGAACCCAGGGCCTCAGGCATGCAAGGCAAGCGCTCTACCACTGAGCCACCTTCCCAGCCCGTGTTAGATTATCTTGAGGTGATTCTGAGTTTAAATAGATAATCCAAAATTACTGTGTAAAAGTGAAAACTGCAGAGATCACAGAGTGGGTTTATAAAATTTTAAGTGCTCTGAGTGTCTGAAGGATTGCTCTCACGTTCATCACAGCATACAGTTCCAACTGCAAGAGAAGAAATACACACAAGTGCTCAAAAAGTGGTCTTTTTGTAACCTCTGATTTGTCTTTGCTATGAAACAAAATGGTGGATTTCTGGGCTGGTGAGAATAGCTCACACTTGTAGTCCCAGCTGCTGGGGGGCTGAGAGCAGGACCAGCACCGTTCAAGGCCCCCGTTCCCCAGCACTTAGCTGGGCACAGAGGCACAGGCACCTGCCCCCTGCAGCACTGGGGGGTGGCACCGGGGGACTGTGGTCCGGCAGAAAAGCCGTGACTGCCGCTCGGCGGGAGAGTCTGGGTGCTGAGAGCTGTGACTGCCACTGTGGCAGGCGCGGAAGCAGGGCAGACTGTGGTCCAGGCGCCCCTGCTCACGATAACCGGAGCAGGAAAGAGCTGGAGGCATGGCTGGGCAAAGCACCCGCTGCCATACTGGCCACCACACAAAAAAGCAGTAATGACAAACAGGTTGTTTTCTTCAGATCCTAAACCCTCAAGCTATGTTTGGTGGAAAATCGCTGTGGTGACAATGGGAAGTGGTGATGTGGGGGGTGGGGTGGGATGGCAGGGGCAGGAGCGGGCGAAAGGAGCGAGCAGGACATGGAAGGCCCCAGAGCTGAACAGAGTCACAGCTCAGAGCCGCAGCCTCCCCAGCACCCTGGTGACCTCACTGAGCAGAACGCAAGGGAGCTGCCAGAGGAGGCTGCACCAGGGCCCAGCAAAGGAGGGGTGTGTGGGAGAGCCCAGGGCCGGCACCCTGGGGTGCACAGCCAGCCCTGCCCTCCGCCACGGCAGCTGTGGAGGCCGAGGCTCGTCCACAGGGATGCTCTCTAATCCTAGCAATCAGTTCGGTCCTGCAGCGTGGCAGCATGTGTCCCCTCAGGACGGAGCAGGCAGGCTGAGTCAGCAGGCCAGATGCAGGCCCACTGTGAGAGGCACAGGGCGGAGGCAAGCCCCACGTGGGAGCCGTGGATGTGGGGTGCTGGCCTTGAACGCCCGATCTTCCTGCCACAGTCTCCAAGTGTGTGCCACATGCCCAGCTCAGTCTGCTGATTGCAAAGTTCCAGTGGCTTTAATCATTTACTTCTTAGTTCCTTCCCCCAAGACCCCTCTCTCCCTGTCTCCTCTAGGTGACTGCCAATTTTCCTAGTATCAACCCAGGCTGCTATGAATTTACACCAGAATGAAGGAACCCACAGAACAGTGGATGTTGACTTGGAAAATCCCTTAAGACTCAACTATGTACACAAGCAGGAGAGATGCGAGGATGAGGAGCGGCGAGGATGAGGAGCGGCGGCCGCGCAGACGGCGGGGGCTCGAGTCAGAGGCCAGCTTGGCTGCTGCTTGATCAGTCTGCTCATGCTGCTGTGTCAGACATCAGGCCCTCTGTGTCTGAGTACGCAACAGAGGTGCTAAGCAAAAGAAACACCTGCACATTTAAAATGAAACTCTAAGCTTGAGAAAGGACATGCCCCAGTGGTGTCCCAATGGGCAGGAAGCACCGTGTAGGAGAGCACAACCAAGGCGCTACCCCACCGGCAGCCGAGGCCTAGCCGCCAGGGCCAGGGCTGCGCAGAGCTACACAGCCCTCTCCTCCGCCGGGCAGGGCCTGTGGAAAACCGCTTGAGTTATGAACTCAGATCGACGGCAAACGCTCATGGCCTCTAGGATTCATCATCTTCAATACTTTTCTCTGTAAGTACGGGATATGCAATAGCAAGCTCTACACACTCTGAAGAGACAGCTCTTCATCTAGGACCACAGGGAGCGAGCAGCTCGGGCCGAGGAGCCCGGGAGTGGCTGGGAGCTGAGCCCAGTGCTGGGGCCCGCAGTCTTACCCATGCCCTTCCTTCCCTGCCTTCGTTCTACGCAGTGCCCACGGGGCCCAGGTACACTGCTGCCTTCATTCTAGAACGCGGCACAGAAACGCAACAGGGATTAAGTATTTCTTGCACGGAAGCCATGACTCCGATTTGCCCCCTCTCCCTTCCCTTTCCTCCTCTTTACCACCCACTGAGGTAGAGGCCTAAAGAGGAGTGCCAGAGTGTTTGTTTTATTAACAGCTTAATTCTTTGCCCAAGAGATTGACCAATAAGTCAGTATTGCAAACCTGAAAAACGGAATCCATCTCTTAACAATGGATCCACATGGTGCTCCTCCTAGCGGCTTTACAGACCGCATTATTGTCCCTTGATAATGTGATCCCCAGATCACTTTGATTTTTTTTCTTTTTTTAGCTTAAGTCCTAAGGCGTGGATTCTCGGCCTAGGTGGAGCTGCCCTTTCAAGTGGTAGAGACTAGTGCTCTACCACTTGAGCTGTAGCTTCACAGCTGGCTTTATTTTATTTTGTCGGTCGTGGGGCCTGAACTCTGGGCCTGGGCGCTGTCCCTCAGCTCTTCAGCTCAAGGCTAGTTCCCTACCACTTGAGCCACAGCGCCATTTCCGGCTTTTTTCTGCTTATGTAGGGCTGCGGAATCAAACCCAGGGCCTCATGCATGCGAGGTAAGCTCTCTACAACTGAGTCACCTCCCCAGCCCCACAGCTGGCTTTTTGTTACTTATTGGAAACAAGAGTCTCACAGACTTTCCTGCCCAGGCTGGTTTCAAGCCTCGATCCTCAGATCTCAACCTCTGGAGTAGCTAGGGTGACAGTTTTGAGCCATTGGTACTTTAATTGCTTTTCATTTTTATTTAGGCTGTAATATCTGTTTGGAGCCATCAAGTCTCATTTCTAACACTGCTGTCTTATAAGTGAGAGAACTGTGCCTGAACGCCCATAAACCACTCAAAATCTACAGGGAGCCAGAACCCAGTGGCTCACTCCTGTAATCCCAGCTACCCAGAAGGTTGAAATCTGAGGATCATTGTTCAAAGCCAACTTGGGTAAACAAGTTTGTGAGACTCTTACCTACAACTAAACACCAAAACACCAAAAGTATAGCTGCTGCTCAAGTGACAAGAGTGCTAGGCTTGTGTGCTCAGGCCCCGAGTTCAAGCTCCAGGACTGACACAAAGAGAAGAAAAAAAACAGGCTCTGAATTTAAACCCCAGTATGCACATGCACGCATGCACACAAAATTAAGGGGGGGGAGGGAAGGGGACTTCCCATCTACTCCTTTAAAAAACAATTTGTGAGGGCTGGGAAGGTGGCTCAGTGGTAGAGCGCTTGCCTTGCATGCCTGAGGCCCTGGGTTCGATTCCTCAGCACCACATAAGCAAAAAGAAACAAGCCGGAAGTGGTGCTGTGGCTCAAGTGGTAGAGTGGTAGCCTTGAGCTGAAGAGCTGAGGGACAGCGCCCAGGCCCAGAGTTCAGGCCCCATGACCGGACCCCCCCAAAACAAACAAACAAAAAACAATTTGTGAAAGCTGACAGGTTATTAGGATCAGGACAGGGACAATTGGCCACAGAACCTACCACACCGAATACTACCCAGTTCCCAACCATGTCCACAAGAAAACTCACTTTCATCAAGTGTTAGCGATACCGGCAGGCCTGTTTTCACAGTATGTTTATTTTTCCACTCTGTGCACTACTCACGTGAAAATACTTCTGGAGCTATTTACTCTAACTGTATCACACGGAACACAAACCCGAGTCAACAGCAAAGGTTTCTGTTCTAGATACTCCAGAAGATGCATACAAAAGCCTCCAGCGTTTTGGAAAACCGATGCCCTTCTGTCCCCTCCCCCACCGGCTGCGCTCCCTGCACGAGAACGGTGCCGACAGCGGCAGCAGGCAGGGAGGCCACTCGCCTACCTCGTAGAACATGTAGAGAGACAGCAGGGTGAGGCCCAGGTTGTACAGCACCAGGACACCACGGCAGGAGAAGGGCTGCCGGTCCCTCATGTACTTTGGTCCCAGCCACACCATCAGTAAGTAAATGACAGAGCAGACGAGCGTGGGGATGTAGCTGTCCAGAAGGAACCAGCCTTTCACTCTGGTGTCTGCAAAGCAACAGAAGAAAAAATTTTCGTGAGTGGCTAATAGGACTGAAGCAAAACCAACCACATTTTCTGCAACACTCCAACCAAAGTCTGTCAGCTGCAGTACGCAGCTGGTACGCAGTACCAGGCAAGGGTAGGTGGCCCTGGCCCAAAGCACCCGCCCCGTCCCGCACTGTCCCGATGTTGGCAGAGCGGAGGAGGAGCAGGCCGGAGGCTCAGCACCTGCTGCATGGTGCAGAGTGAAGCTCCAACCTCCATTACTCATGGCCTTTGCTAAATAAAATAGCACAAAATAGGCTTTCCAAAAAACCTGAGAAAAAGAACAGAAGAGAGCCCCACTGGTGTCCTAGTCGGACGTGCAGAATTACACACACGTGCTGAAGCCCCTGGCCTGGCAGGGCAGCTGTACGCACACAAGACGTGGTACCTGCGCAGCACCTGTGCGGCTTAGCGACCCCATCTCTGGCTACAAAGGTGGTGTCCACTCCCAAGGCAGTGGGGTCCACAGGAGGAGGGCTGAGGTTAAACACAGCGAGCCCTGAGACGTGCTGGTGGTGGTGCCTGGTCACCCTGTGATCTAAGCTCATATTGAAAGCTGGGCACCGTCCCCACACAAATGTGCTTTTTCAACGGCCATACTCTGAAGTTGCCCTGCCCCAGCCGTGGGGCGTCTGGGTGACACCCACTGCTGACAGACAGGGCAGAACTGGCCAAGGTTCCTGCAGTACAAAGGCTTGGGCACATTGAGCCAGGTCAAAGGGCGGAGTGTTTCAACCCCAGGGGGAGTGCCAGCGGCCCTCAAAGAAGGTGCACCAGCGCCCTGCAGCCCTCTCTAACCACAGCTGACCCCGTTACACTGATCAAGTTCCTTTTCTTGTTTGTTTTTGCGACGGCCTCGGTTTAAACGCCCCTGTGGCTCCCCTTCCTGTCCTGGCTGGTATCTGGGCTACCTGAGGCAGCCTGGTATCTCATGCAGCAGGTTCAGAGGGAGAGCTCTGGAAATGGCTGGGTCTGATCTGGCCACCAGGAGGTGAGTAGCTCCACTCTGCCCCGCCCCACTCTGCCCACCATGATGCTGGGGGAACCAGGGGCCCAGGGACCATGGACTAGAGCCTCGGACACCTCCAAAACCACAAGCCAAAAGAAACCTTGCCTCCAAGTTGGTTTTCCTCAAGCATTTGATTCTCACAATGAACTCAAACACACTTTCTATGAGCTTGAAGAGGACATGGGCCTAATGCACTTTCTTTCTTTTTTTTTTTTTGGGTCCGGTTGTGGGCCTGAACTCTGGGCCTGGGCGCTGTCCCTCAGCTCTTCAGCTCAAGGCTAGCGCTCTACCACTTGAGCCACAGCGCCACTTCCGGCCTTTTTTCTTTTCTGCTTATGTGGTGCTGAGGAATCGAACCCAGGGCCTCAGGCATGCAAGGCAAGCGCTCTACCACTGAGCCACCTTCCCAGCCCCTGATGCACTTTCTAAAAGATTAAGAATACCAGGAGCTCGGGGCAGACATGGATCCCCGACACTACCCCAGGGCATGGGTATGACCTCGTGGGAAGGCCCAGGGTCAGAGCCCATGGCCACAGCAGCTGTCTTGAGCGCCAGGAGCCAGGGCTGGGCATGGATGGCAGAGCACCTGGCCACGCTCTGTTACCTACGTAGTTTCTAGAACCTCTTCAGGCAATATTTGTAAGTGGTGGGGCAGGATGGCAGGGGCAAAGCCAATATCACCTTACCTCGGGGACCCAGCCATGCCCTGAAATAGGTGCTCAGTGACGCATCAAAATTTTCCATTTTCAAACCTATTAAGAAAAGAAAAGACATTGATTAGTCCCTCCTCAAAATGCTTTTTATATAGCATTTTCCCATTAAAGAACAAGAACAAATTGTTTTCCAAGAATATGCAGCGGACAAGGTTAAATTCCTCACATGAAACCAAAGTTAATTCCCCCAAGGTTAATTCCGATGGACTAATTCTAACTTGAGGAGAAAAAGGCTGGGCCGGGGGACAGCACAGAATGTCTCAGACCCA
>NW_012267260.1:2748556-2751530 GCF_000151885.1 Dipodomys ordii | reverse complement strand
CTGTCTAGTGTCCCATGAGAAATGACACTCAGGACAACAGGACAGGATAATCCATCAGAGTGGAGGCTGAGAGAAAAAGTTGTGGCGTGTTCGCTTGTTACTGTTATTAATGATCATGTTAGCATTCTTCACTGGCTACAGTAAAAACCAAGGCAAACCCCCATCAACGCCCTCCAGCCCCAGCCAGGGGAAACTAACAGATGAGTATACTATCGCAGACATTTATCTTCTGAGCTCAGAGAGGTCAGAGGTCATGCTCATGGGGGCAGCAACCCCATTAGTAGATGGCCACGCGAGTCAACGCAGCATTAAAAACAAAGCACAGATCACAATAGCAAACCAAAGTGCGAGAATTAATAAACCTCATTCCACCAAACGTCACTGTTACTATGTCAGCTGTGTGATGAACAGTTGCCACCCCGGACTGTGTGAGCTTCTCAGCAGGCTCTGCTGGCATTCCAGCCGAGCATCCGCCGGTCTTGGTCCCCACGAGCCCCCGGTCCCCGCCATGACTGGTCAGTCAGGTCCACTTCTCGGTGACAGGTGCAGGGGCCCTGACTTCGAGGGAGAGGAACTTGTCAGACAGATCTACAGAGCAGATGCGGGGCTCATTAAGTATGCAAACAGCCAGCATTCACTGTATACAAAGGATTGCCAGACAGAGATAAACAGGAAGCTGCAAATAACAAGTCAGAATGACTCAAGCAACACACTGTCAGCACCCGCAGCAGGACACTAGTGCAGGATTTACCATCAGCAATGCTCCTAGCACCACAGAACAAGGCCATCACATCGGTGGCCGACGATTGGTGTCTATGTGGAAAAGCTCGAAATGAGCGGGGAGAGGGCTAAGAACGACAGCTCGCAGATGGGTGGGGATGAGGGGCAGAGGGCAGAGGGCAGGAGCGCACTGGAGGACCGTGAGGACCACGGCCAGGAACTGCTACAATGCGTTAGGACATTCAAGGACACCCGCACAGGACAGCACGCACAAGGAGAATCTAGGCTGACAGGGCAGAAGCCAGCAGCCTGGTCAAACCCAGGAAGAGTCCAGCCCCACGGTGAGGACAGACAGCAGGCCACCATGGAGGGCTGTGGACTTCTGCACTGGAGACACTGAGAATCCTTTAACATGTCGTCTGTCCTGAACAGTGCCAACCAGACCTACGGAAGCAAGGTGCACAAAGCACCCCTCCAGCCCTGCTACAAAAACACATGCAGGCCTGATTGCCAGAAACCTCCTCTATGCCAGACTGTGCTGGTTTCAGTGTGAGAATTCTTCTCTTGGGTTTGCAGAACTTTCCACAATCAAAAACATAATGGTATGTGAATGATGCCAGACACCAAAGCCATACACTGCATGAGTCAGGTGACAGACAGCGTCTGAGGCAGAGACATGAAGCACCCGGGGGGATGGGTGCCAGGGCTGGGGCTGGGGCAGGAGGGTGGGCGCTGGCATGGGCCTGCGGGCTCTTCTTCAAGTAATCAAGATGCTGTGCAATTACATACACTTAAAAGTTTTAAATAAACTTTAAAAGAGTTCAAAATGTTGATATTTTAGCCCAGTTCTGAGGAAATGAAAGCAGACGTGAGTTAATACTTCTCTGAAGATTGTCACTGTGGTATCTACCACTGCAGAAAAACTGGTGGAAGGAGAGTAGACACAGCTGTCTACTTGGAAATTAGGGTAGAGGCAGACCATTGCCTGCTACACTGGTATTAAACATCTGAAGAAACCACAGCCACGTTCACATGAAGACTTCCACTGAAGCTATAAACTACAAGCTCGGAGACGGTGGTAAGAGTGGACAGTTTAACTGCAACACATCCATGGAACATTATTCATCAATGAAAAAGAACCAAGAGCCAGGCACCAGTGCTCACACCTGGAATCCTAGCTATTTAGGAGGCTGAGATAAGAGGATGGATGTTCCAAGCCAGCCCAAGCAGGAAAGTCCATAAGGCTTTTATCCCCAATTAATCATAGATAAACTAGAAGTGGCGCTGTGGTAGAGAGCTAGCCTTGAGCAAAAGGAGCTCAGATACAGCACCCAGGCCTGGGGAGGGGGAGAGAGGGGGAGAGGGGGGAAGAGATATCTACACAACTACCTGCCTGAATCTCTAGAGATTAAACTGAGTCCAGGGCGGGTGGGGAGGCTGTTTTTATAACTCTGAGTATTTAAACTCAAGGCCAGGACACTGTCCCTTAGCTTTTTCACTCAAGGCTGGTACTCTACCACTGAGCCACAGCTCCACTTCTGGCTTTTCTGGTGGGTAACTGGAGGTAAGAATTGCACAGACTTTCCTGCCTGCGCTGGCTTCAAACTGTGACCCTCAGAGCTCAGCTACCTGAGTGGTTTAGGACTACAGGCGTGAGCCACCAGGGAGGGTCACGTGACAGTGCAAGCACACCTGTGCTCTGGGCACAGGTATTTGTGCCAGAATCCCAGCATGAGAGAGACTGCCACCCTTCTGCAAGGAAAGAAGGGCGCTTACGGCCTCTGTGTGATTTCTTACAACTGCACGAGCATCTTCCAAACACTTTCCTTTGGAAGCACTCCCCAGCGGAGCAGCTCTGGGCTCAGTCCTCACAGACCTGGCCCGGAGGCGCGGTCCCCTTCCCCAGCACCTCCCTGATCACGCTACAGCACGCGGGAGCCTCTGCGCTCTCTACTGGATGTCGTGCATCTCTGATGCTAGTTTTCAGAATAAGAAAGTCAAGAAATATATAAGTAAAGCATTACATGGTGACTCAGCGGTATTCTGTGACCCTGAAGGAGTTCAGAGGAAGGATAAGTGCTGAATCTGGATGCCGGGGTGGACGGAAGAGCGGCGCGCGCGCGCGCACACACACACACACACACACACACCCTGGGCTCTGCCTGGATGACACACACACACACCACACACACACACACACACACCCTGGGCTCTGCCTGGATGACACACACACACACACACACACACACCCTGG
>NW_012267260.1:2726795-2748203 GCF_000151885.1 Dipodomys ordii | reverse complement strand
ACACACACACACACACACACACACACACACACACACACACACACACACACCCCCTGGGCTCTGCCTGGATGTCTGTGCTCCGGCGCGAGGGCCGCGGTGGGCACCCATGCCACTGGCATCGAGCTCCCCCGACAACCAGCAAAGGTGCAATGCTGAGAACTGGGCCCAAGCAGGCTGGGAAGACTCCAAGAACGTCAGCAGCAGTCCTTCCCTGGAACGTCCCCTCGTTTCCATTCTCCCGAAGCGCCTCAGCGCCGAACCTCCGCAAGGGCCACTTCACTATGACAAAAGGGAGGAAAGTGACTGTGAAGGCAGTTACAAGCCAGACCACCCAGGCCCCAGCAGAACCCAAGGCCACAGGAAGGTCAGGAAGAGACCACTCTGCCTGCACGCGTCCTAGCCACTCTTTCCTGAAGAGGTCAATCAGGTGGGAATTTGAAAACAGCCTCCTGCCGGCTGGTGTGTGAGGGGCAGGGGAGCACAGCCAACGTGAGCTTCCCTGGAGTTCAGAAAGTGCCATCGTGGGATGGGGCGGCACAGGGAGGTGCTCTCAGTGCAACACACACGGCACAAACGCCAGCACCGGAGCCGAGGCGGCGGTACAGACAGACGTTACTGGCGTCTATCTTACTCTGATTCGAAAAGCTATCCCGTGCGACCCTGCAGTGTGAATAGCTGAGGGAAAGCGAATGTGACTACAGAAGCGGTGCCGGTTTAAGCTGCGCTGCGGGCTCTCAGGGGTGTGCTGTCAGTGCGTTCCAGCTGGGAGGGCAGGAAGTGGCCCCGGCCCCAGGGTGGCGGCCGGGCAGGGGACGCGGGCACAGAGGGCATCGCTCTCAGCTGTCGACCGGAAGGCGCCAGCACTGGTCCTGGTGAGGCTCTCGGGCTGGGTGGTCCATCCGTGGTCCTTTCCTTACCAAGGTACTGCTCACTGCACCGGGGCCTCGGCCCTCTGGAGACACTAGACCAGCCCCTCCCAACGCCCCCCCTCCCCCACGCCACCCCCTCAGGGCGTGGGGCTTCACATCTCAAACCTCCCGTGGTCACCCAAGCCAAACCCCACAGGAAGCTCTCCATTCAAGAAAACCACTTTGAAAATCCTGCCCCGTCATTCGTTCCTGTCACCCCCTTGTGAGACGTGTGTCCAGGAGCTACCTGTCCAGCCTCTGGCAACCACGTTTTCAAGAGGGATAACGGGAAGTGAAGAGCTCTTAACCTTGTGGGCCCCACGCCAACCGTGAAAATGACAGTGCAGGTGGCCGAGTCTGACCCTGAAGCCTCAGCACCGAGCGAAGAGCCTGCCAGCCGGTGGCTGCTGCACCAGCCCAGAGCCGGGTGAGCCGCAGGCCAGACCCAGCGCCGTCTCTGTTCTAAGAGGAAACGAAGCCCTGGGACTTCCCGGAAGAAGGGTGGGCAGAACCAGGGCCCACGCAGAGCTCCACAGACCCAGCTGAGGGGACAGGCACGCACCCAGGGGTGCTGTGCAGATGAGGTGCCAGGCCTTGCCCGGCAACGGCATTAGCACCTAGCTTCAGCGTGGAAGGTGGGAGCGGTGCTGCCGAGCAAAGGAGGCCGACGGTGAGCTGCTCTGGTTTCAGGCACACGTCCGGGCTGGTGATTCCGCGGCCACCACGGCGAGCATCTCCTCTGACAGTCCCCTGCCCTGTCCTTTCTTATCTTTCCTGAAGCAGCTTCAGACAAAGGTGAAGACAGTCTTCTGTTACAGTGCTCAGGTGTTGCTGCAGGCCTCAGAAAGTAAGTCTCTCCCCCGACCCATGCCCAACCCGGGCTGCCCAAGGGCAGGCCACAAAAAAAATGGCATTTCCCTTGCTTGAGAAGGGTCACCCGACTCCCCAAGCCTGACCTGGAGCTAACTGCAGGAAATCCTGCGACCAACCCTGTCCCACAGAAGATGCAGAGGCTGGGTGAGGATTCTGGGCCTCCCCGGGAGGAGAGGTCGAGAAGACTCTGAGCATAAGGCCTCCAGTCTGTAAGCACTCGCCCAACTCCTCCATGCTTGGCCACGGTTTGGGGGTTCTCCACAGACACCCAGAGCACACGGCAGTGGGGGCACAGGAACTGCCCACAGCCAGGAGGACAGCTCGCCAGACTCCATGAGGAGGGAGCCCTGTGTTGGGGCCCCTGCCCGGGGCCGTTCATCTGAATCTGAGGACAGCCGTGGGGGGTGTGGGGCACGGCCCTCAGCGTGGGAGATCTGACCCTGCGGCCGGGGCTGGGGGCCGGGGGCAGTGTCAGATCGCGGAGCGTGTGCACTGCAGGCTTTCTCTGTGGCACAGGCGGTGACCCACGCTTCGGGGGTCACAGAAGCATCTATGATGTGGGCACACAACAGAGAGAAACCGAGTTGTTCTGGGGAGTGGTGATGAGAGGCAACTGCGGTAGTGATTTAGATGCTGTGACTATGCATGTCGGGGAAACGCAAGCCGGGGCGGTTGACTCGACATGGGGAGGCTGATGCCATGGTCCTAAGAACGGATCCAGCCAGGCCCACATGAGCAGCACAGTTCTGCCGCCTCTTGAACAGTGTTGCCGGTGGGCTGCTGGAGGGGAAGCTTTCCCGGTGCGCAGTCCCCGGCACGGCACGGACATGGCCCGTGGGAGCAGACACAGGAAGCGGCTCCTGGGGGCCGCAGGAAGGAGCCAGGCAGCGCTGGGTCCCACAGCCTGCTTCCAGGGCACATCCTGCCCCCCACCCCCCCTCCCCAGGGCTCCACAGTCTGGCAGACGGGCCTCAAACCACCCAAACGGGGTGTTTGTGAGCATTCACCAACTGGAGACAGATTACTTGTTTCATTTTGAAGTAAAAGCAAAAGCAAGCCTAGTCCAGCGGGCTGCCCCGTCCGCTGGGTGTTCCACCTGCGCAGGATGCCTCTGCCGTCCAGCCTGGGCCGGCGCCTCTGCCGTCCAGCCTGTGCAGGATGCCTCTGCCGTCCAGCCTGGGCCGGCGCCTCTGCCGTCCAGCCTGGGCTGGCTGCCTCTGCCGTCCAGCCTGTGCAGGATGCCTCTGCCGTCCAGCCTGGGCCGGCGCCTCTGCCGTCCAGCCTGTGCAGGATGCCTCTGCCGTCCAGCCTGGGCCGGCGCCTCTGCCGTCCAGCCTGGGCTGGCTGCCTCTGCCGTCCAGCCTGTGCAGGATGCCTCTGCCGTCCAGCCTGTGCAGGATGCCTCTGCCGTCCAGCCTGGGCCGGCTGCCTCTGCCGTCCAGCCTGTGCAGGATGCCTCTGCCGTCCTGCCTGGGCCAGCGCCTCTGCCGTCCAGCCTGTGCAGGATGCCTCTGCCGTCCAGCCTGGGCCGGCGCCTCTGCCGTCCAGCCTGGGCCGGCGCCTCTGCCGTCCTGCCTGGGCCGGCGCCTCTGCCGTCCAGCCTGTGCAGGATGCCTCTGCCGTCCAGCCTGGACCGGCGCCTCTGCCGTCCAGCCTGGGCCGGCGCCTCTCCTGGAACACGTCCCCTCGGGAGGCTCAGCAGGGCACGTAGCAAGGGCCTGCGCTATCATTACTGAATAAAGCATAATTTGATTTCTCTGTGCTTCAAACACACATTTGTAATCTTAAAATTTAAATCCATAACAATCATTTTCTTCAGTAACCAAATTTGAGCCAGAGTAACATTTCCATGAATGCCTCTGATAACCCTCAATTATTAGCCATTTAATATTTCCAAGTTTTTCTTATCCTTAAAAAAGTATTGTGGTAGGGGCTGGGAAGGTGGCTCAGTGGTAGAGCGCTTGCATTGCATGCTTGAGGCCCTGGATTCAATTCCTCAGCACCACATAAGCAATAAGAAAAAAGCCGGAAGTGGCGCTGTGGCTCAAGTGGTAGAGCGCTAGCCTTGAGCTGAAGAGCTGAGGGACAGCGCCCAGGCCCAGAGTTCAGGCCCCACAACCGGACCCCCCCCAAAAAAAATATTGTGGTAAATATCTTCACAGAAAGCCTTACCTAAGAAATTATTTCCCTGGTGAAGCTCTTAGGAATTGGCCAATTAGGTCAAGGGTTGTATAGTGCAAATCTCTTTGTAAAGAGGGATTTCTAACCACAGTCAGAGCACCTTGGTTAGAACTGAGTGATTTTGTGAGAGGAAAACACTTATGTTCTAACTTAGTCTAATATAAAATGTTCTACACAGGTCAAAAATATCACACAGAAATACTGATGGCTGAACAAACTAACACTTTATATATATATTGAAAATAAGTATAAATAAGGAGCCATTTCTGGCTAGCATGCCAATAATAAATAACAACCTTTGTGTCTTCTACTTTTTAAAGGATTAATTTGGGACTATAAACTGGTATTTGCTAATTGGTTATTTTCCTAACATTTTGCAAAAGTTTCCCCTGAAACCAAGGAGCTCATCTAGTTATTTTTAAGTCCTCTAAGAGTTATTAAGTCTTACATTAACAACAAGGGTTGCCTAAGAACAGTGTACACTTTATCATGTGTCTACTTTGTCTAAAAATATGAAATATCTTCACCCCCAACCAGAAAGGAGCCCTAGGAAACTGTAAATTCAGTTCAAATGAGAGCTGGTCAAAAACTGCCTTCAAAAATCTAAATAGCTTATGTATTAAGAAGTTGGAGAGCAAATTTGTCCAAAAAGAAATGTACTCTTTGGGGCTGGGAAGGTGGCTCCGTGGTAGAGCGCTTGCCTTGCATGCATGAGGCACTAGGTTCAATTCCTCACCACCACATAAGCAAAAAGAAAAAAGCCAGAAGTGGTGCTGTGACTCAAGTGGTAAAGTGGTAGGTAGCCTTGAGCTGAAGAGCTGAGGGACAGCGCCCAGGCCCAGAGTTCAGGCCCCACGACTGACCGAACTCCCCCCCCCAAAAAAAAAGTACTCTTTAACTGACTTATGTAATCATAAGCCCTCTATACATCACCTTTATAGTAACAATGAAACTTTTTTTTTTTAAAGTTGAGTCAGTGGCTCACTCCTATAATCCTAGCTGCTCGGAAGGCTGAGATCTGATGGACCATGTTTTGAAGCCCGCCTAGGCAGAAAAGTCCTCAAGACTGCATATCCAAAATCAGCAGCAAAGTGGTGGAGGAGAGGCATGGCTCAAGCGCCCAGCAGATAGGAGGTCTATTTCAAACTAGTAGAAGAGAAGTAGAACATTCTTCCAGTAGTCTTTTAATTGCGTGCAGAACATGTTGCAGAAGGTAGGCTAGTTTTGCTACTTAGTAGCGGAGTCAGCAGATTCCCATTTATGTCATTAGTAATGCTGTCAATAAAGTAGCATAAAACAGCTTGGTTTTTCCAATTCCATGTGGAGACGCGAAGTGAGCAGTTAGGAAACTATCTTGACTCACATGTCAGAAGACACAGGAGAAATCCTGGGAGTCAGCTCCACCACCAAGGCCAGAGTAAGGAAGCAGCTAGGACACCACAGCGTCACTCAGAATCAACCAACCAGACTGGAAATCCACCCCAGCAAGCACGGCAAGCAGGCCTGCGAGCAGGCCTGTGCAGGGCTTAGGAATTCAGTCTGCCCCAGAATCGGGCGAATCTTTGCGCCTCTGGCGGCATCCTCACCAGCCTCCCTCCTGTGGTGACTGCGCACGGCAGAGCAGGTGTGCAGCGGGACAGCAATCCGGTCTGGCAGCCATCTCTGAACACAGAATAGGTGAAGACACTTCATGTATGACTCAGCGTGCTTCATTAATCCAGACGTTGCTTCCCCTTCAAATTAATGGAGGCTCACAAAACGCATCGGAAACACAGCCTGGACCTGGAGGGACCTGGGGGGATCCGGGGTTCAACACTGGCTGTGGGCTAAACAGCCCAAACTTCACACAAATCAGAAGTTCATCTTAGGGAATGCGGGGAAGGGCCATACTCCAGGAACGGCAAAGCTGGGACGGGGAGTGATCTCAGGGTCTGGCACAGACCCAGCTTGTGCCTTGGGCAACTCAACACCAAGACAACGATGTGCAGAAGAGAATCTCAGTAGCTCAGTGCGGCTCTGAAGCTTCGGGGACACATTTGATTTTGTGTTCCCTCCTCATTCAATCACCAGACACATTTCAGGGTTCTGAAGCAGCACAGCCAGGACACACCAGTTCCTGGGCTGTGGGCTGGCTCAGAAACGTGTCCAACACAGCTGGAGTCCTGTGTACTGCACAGTTAACATGCCAGCAGATGGCAAAGTCAGAGGCCCGCCCAAGGGGCGTAGGCTGCGGTGAGGAGGGCAGCCAGGGCAGCAGGGGCAGGCGGGAGGCAGGGGGGGTAGAGGGGAGACTCCAAGACTTCACAGGCGTGCTCCAAACTCATCCTCCATCTGGCCATGCAGCCGTGTCCCTGACACGAGCGCACTCTTCACAGAACCAGAAAACCCAGCAAGATCGAGAGCACGTGAACACACAGGCCCAGCCAGCACGGGCCTGATGAATGAACCAATGAGCCCAACAAAGACCTCGTTCCTGCGGCCTCTGGCCAGGTCAGTGAGAGCTGTCCTAGACAGAGAGCTGAGCGAGAGCGCGCTGGATGTCCAGCTGACAGCACAGAGGGAAACAAGGCAGACTGAAGGGGTACCCAACTCCCCAGGACCCAGATCACCCGCTTCTTCCCGTCCGCCATCTTCACCATCCCAGACAACACCTCCCACCTGTATCTCAAGCATCCCTCAGCCCTGCCTACCACCCACCCTGACCAACATTGACCGGGACACCAGGCCGGAAGCCCTCTGCTCCCATTGTTGGACAGCCACTCCCCCTCACCCGGCTACACCCGCTTCTCCCCATGCTCCAGTGCCCCCAGCTTCCCCGACAGCCCAGGTGAGGTGCACAGCAGGCTGGGTCAGGAGACGGGAAAGCAGCCTGAGCACCGAACAGGGAAGAGCTTGAATGCTGGCGGGCCCTGCGGTGGCCGTGCCCAGCCATCTCCAGCGGGAACGGTGACTCCGCCTTCCCGGCTGCATCACAGGAAGCCGGAATCTTCAGCTGGTGGGACGCCTCAGAGCAGAATCTCCCCCCCAGTGGCCTTCTCTGGCAATATGGAGGTCCACGGCTACTGCCGAAGGAGATTAAGGTGCAGGCCCCAGGAGCCGCAGGGGCCAGCTCACACCAGCCTGAGGCCCCAGCCCCACCCAGGTCTAGCCTATGGGCACTTCCTTGCTCAAGTGGGACCTGGACCAGCACCCCACCCAGAGCCTTCACCCAGGTAAATGCAAAGGGCTCAGCCATGGCTGGGCCAAGACTTAGAAATGAACTTCATTCATCAGAAGTCACTCTGTGGACAGGCTGAGGGGCGGATGACGCTCCAAGCACAGTCCTAAGTGCTAGGAGCCAGGTATGGCATGTCCACAGAGATGGAAGACAGAAGAACGGCGGCCAGGGCCGGGGGGGAGGAGGGAACAGAGACTGCCTGCTAAGGGGTCATGGAGATTATTCACTGTGACTGAACCAAACACTGTACAGTAACTTATGGCATGCAAACTTCATCCCAGTAAAAATTTACATAATTTAAAAAGTCCCTACCTTTCTTCTGTTTATTTTTTATACAGTTTGCTTTTAACTGGCATGGCACCTATAAAAACTAGCAGGTAGCCGGGCGCCGGTGGCTCACATCTGTAATGCTAGCTACTCAGGAGGCTGAGATCTGAGGATTGCAGTTCAAAGCCAGCGCAGGCAGGAAGGTCCGTGAGACTCTTATCTCCAATAAACCACTGGAAGTGGTGCTGTGGCTCAAGTAGTAGAGCACTAGCTTTGAGCTGAAGAGCTCAGAGACTGCCCAGGCCCAGAGTTCAAGCCCCACGACCGACAGAAAAAAAAAAAAAAAGCTGCCTGGGACAACCAGCTAGTGGGAGAAATATCTAGAACCTATTCACCCTACTCAGCATGTCCAGAATATTAAAAAACTCCACTCAGCAACAAAACCAAACCAAACAATATTAAAACAAAAGCAATCTAAACAGCTATTTATGAAAAGAAATCAGCTACCAACTAGAATACATGACATCACTAATCATGAGGGCGCCATAGTGAGATGACATCTCTCTGTTACAAGGCTACAGCTACACAGACCACAAGAAGAAAAAGCTGGTGCAAATAGAGAGAAGTCCAGTCCATCCATTTGGCGCGGGTGCACACACGATTAGCACAGCCACTGAGGAACAACTTAAATTAGAACCGGAACTACGGCATGACCGGCAGTCCCACCCTGGGATCCGTCATGGGGGCCTGTGTTTTGGCACATGTGAGGCTCTGGGTTCCATGCCCAGCACCACCACCTTCCCCCAAATTTACAAGTCAGTATGTCTGACTTCAGCATCACCCACCAAGCCAAACCCCACTGAAGGAGAGAGAGACATGACCACACAACCGAGTACCACTCAGTCACGAGTAACGAGAAACCCTTTCACTGGAGGCAGCATGAACGGACTGACGGACAACACTAAGCGCGGCAAGTCAGGCATGGAGAGGCAAAGGCCCAGCTCAGAAGCCTAGGGGAAACCACGAAAGTGTTACCCCAAGGAGGAGTGGAGAATAAAATACTGGTCCCGGAGCTGGGAAGGAAGGGGCTGGAAGTTCAGGCTGGGGGAGGACTGGAGGTTGAGGCTGAGGGAAGACTGGAATGGTGGAGGACTGGAGGTTGAGGCCGGGGGAGGACTGGAGGTTGAGGCTGGGGGGGGGGACTGAAGTGGAGGGCTGGGGGTTCAGGCTGGGGGAGGGCTGAAGTGGAAGGTTGGGGATTCAGGCTGGGGGAAGACTAGAGTGGAGGACTGGAGGTTCAGGCTGGGAGAGGACTGGAGGTTCAGGCTGGAAGAGGACTGGAGGTTCAGGCTGGGAGAGGACTGGAGGTTCAGGCTGGAAGAGGACTGGAGGTTCAGGCTGGGGGAGGGCTGGAGTGGAGGGCTGGGGGTTCAGGCTGGGGGAGGGCTGGAGTGGAGTCAGATGAGGAAGAGGGCTTCTGTGCTCTACTGGGTTTACAGCTCGTGGGATGACTACAGTTTGCAACAATTTCCTGCATATTTCAAACTACCAGAGTGCAAAGGGTCACAGTCTAATTGCCTGCATGGGATGCTCACATGTGTGCCTGGGGATGTGTACCATTACAATGACATCTGAGCAGAGGCCTTGGCACTGTGCTCTCCAAGATGACCCACATGTGACTATTTAAGTATATTAAAATGAAACAAAACAAACTCTGGCACTTCAGTTACAACAGCCACTTCTCAAGTGCCCAGTACCTACTACCCACAGCAAAATAAATCTACAGAAAACCCCAGAATTCAGAAACAGTGGTCTAGTTAGCACATAACCAGGGGCTATAAGTACCTTGAAAGAATTCTCAGTAGCTAGTGCTGTATGTATTTACTTACACCCAGAAGAGAACACACACCTGACATACGAAAAAGCCAGAGGACTCTTCCTGTAACATATGGATGAAGAGTTAGTTACACAACTGAACAAGACAAAAGAGGTGCCCCTTGATGCAGCGGATTTTTATCCAAACAAAAGCATTATCCAACATCAACACTAAGAGAAAAGGTCAGCAGTACTAGACAAAAACCAGGAATGAGCAAAAGAAATCCACTATTTTTAAAATTATTCCACAAGACAGAAGATTGTAAGCCTATATATTAAAAAGATACTAAAGAGTATCTTTAAAGAGAAAGGGTAAATTAAAAAAAATAACATCTACAATGCTACTGATGCTGCACTAACCTTCACTCATTTACTTCTTCTGGCTTTCCACTTTCACTTAAAAGTTGTCCATTATTGACCTCACACAGGAAAGGGCGCTCAAAGTCTTGATGCTTTGTGCATTCGTGCGTGGGGGGGGGGGCGGGGGCGGGGTCTGAAATGGAGGTTGAACTCAGGGCCTGGACACTCTCCCTGAGATTTTTTGCTCAATGCTGGCACTCTCTCACTCCAGCCTGATTCTGCTTCTGGCTTGTTTGGTGGCTAATTAGAAAACAGATTAGTCCCAAACTTTCCTGCCGGGGCCAGTTTTGAATCACAGTTCTCAGATCTCAGCCTTCTGAGTAGCTAGGACTACAGGCATGCACCAGCTGTGTTAAGCACAATTTACTTTTTTTTTTTTTAATGTGAGAGTGGCTTTATATTTTTACATACTTTCCTTGAAGTAACTTACAATCACAGAAGTCAGGTAACCAGGTTCCCTGGTTTCTGTTGGGGAACCTACCAATACATTCACTGGGTAAGAAGACCAGAAAATCAATGAACCTGATCAGGCTCAAAGGTGAGGGAGTCAGAGGTGAGAAGACGTTTCACTCATAAACTAATGTGTTGACACTTCTTTGTACAACTACTTAAAGGTAAGTTTTAATTACACAGAAATAGAAAGCTATGTGCAGCTGCTGGTGGTGGTGTTTTGACAGCTGAGTAGATGGGACAACTCTCTTTGTGGAGAAAATGCCCAAGTCCTGTCCAAACACCCCTAGGCTCTGGACCTTTTCTGGGGTTCAGCAAAATAAAACTTTTTTTTTTTGCCAGTCCTGGGGCTTGAACTCAGGGCCTGAGCACTGAGCCTCTTTTGCTCAAGGCAAGCACTCTTCCACTTGAGCCACAGTGCCACTTTCTAGCCTTTTCTGTTGCTGTGATGCTGAGGAATCGACCCCAGGGCTTCATGCATGCTAGGCAAGCACTCTACCACTAAGCCACCTTCCCAGCCCAAAGACTATATATTTTTTAATTATCTTTACATCGTTGTACAAAGAAATTCCCATTCTACAAAAGAGTATATGAATACAAAGTGTCTGACAACATTGGCAAGGACTATACGCTAATCGGTCCTCTACTAATTCAGATTATACACATGGGCCTAAAGGAAATTCAACATGGCCAGCAGCAGGCTGGCTTTCATAGTCATGTGGTAATAAAAACTAAAACCAAGTTTCTCCAGTGAAGGCATGATGCTCACTGCCATCCCAAATGAGGACGCTCAGTGCAGCTCTCCTGGGGCTAAGTCACACAAGCCAGTGCGGCAAACACAATGCTTGCACTCGCCACCACCAGGTGAGCAAGCACTCAAGTGCAAGTGTTTATATCCACACACACAGGGAAAGTGGGGTGGGGGTGGGGATGGGAACAGGAGGCAGGAATAAAAACAGAAGGGAGAAAACTACCCAACACCTTTTCCAAAATAAGAATCTGAGAATGGCATTTCACCTCTCAGAGCACTCCGCGCCGTGCCCACTGCTCTCTTTGGGAGAGAGCGCAATTTTGGTGCAAAGTAGCAAACTGCAGAACTATGTGTCATGAGCAAACAAGATGCTTGAGCCAGAGCTCAGAATATCTGTCCTTAGGTTACAGCCACAGAACACGTTTCCTGTTTCCTCCGTTTGGAAAACATTACAGGTGCACAGTCCTAAGAGAAAACAGTGATGTGAAGAAAGGGAGGCAGCGTGTTCTGCAGGGAAGGAGGGCAGAGACCCCTCCCACAGGCGCTGCACACACACTGCGCGCTCCCTAAGCCCTGTTCCACTCACAAGCTCACAGGTGTGGTCAGAGAGGGATACAGATGGATGCAAATAACAATTTAGCATATACAAATTCTATTTTAATCAAACCAGAAGGAGAAGAATGAGCAAGAGTGAACAAGAACTCATGATCTCGTTTACCTTTCTGGAGACACCCCACGTGTAGATGATTGGAGTCATTAGTCATATCTTTATAGGATTTAAAATTCTCTAATTGCATCCAGTACAATCTTCACTAACATCTCTCCACCTGTAGCTCCAAGTTCATGGCGCAAATCCCATTAGCAGAGGTAGAAAGCAGCATGAACTGATGGGGAGAAAAGCAAGGTGATGCCAGGGGAAAAAAAGAATCTCTAATGCTACAATACTGTACAGTGCCATAGTTTCCCGCTCTGATTTCTCAGCAAAGATGGCAATTGTCATCACCACAGCCAAGTCAGCTATGAAGAACAAAGGCATTTAAAATCAGACATGAAATGTTACAGCAACCCCACTGGGGCAGCAGCTGCTTCCTTTCCAGCACAAGCAGGTAAGCTGGTTTGCGTTTGTACCCTCCCTAACTAGAGGGCAGGGCCTGGGCCTTGGAGGCCCGGTGGAGAGACCGGTGGCCTGACGCCCAGGAAGGCCAGAGATGCGTCATTTTTATTCAGTTTAACTCGGTAATGTAGTATTAATTACAGTCTCAGGAAGGCCAGAGATGCGTCATTTTTATTCAGTTTAACTCAGTAATGTAGTATTAATTACAGTCTCACTAAAATAAATTAGGGGCACAGTTTCCACTGCAGCAAAACTAGGAGAAAAGATAGGTGTGGTACATGATATGTTATGTCATGCAGGACACAGGGTCAGTCCAGAGAGGAGGGCCAGTGACACTGGAAAGTTCCATCCCTGATGCTCAGTGCACTGTCCCAGCTATGACCAACCTGTGTGCTGTGATGCTAAACAAACTTCTGTCATTGTTACCAGGGCGCAGCACACGCCTGTGTACTGCAAACAACACATGGTAGTGTCGGAGGGATGCTACCGGTTTACACAGACCCTCACTGCAGTTCGAGAAGCTGAAGTGTACTGGGAAACTGTGCCAGGTTTTGTGGGCAGAAGCCAGCACAATCCACATTAGCCTGTATTCTGGTGGCCTACACGACGTAGGCCTGCTACGTGCTTCACACAACCGTAAGTCCATCTAACCATGGGCTCCGATCATCACAAAGTAACGTGTGCTTGGATTTGGTTTCCTTCCTGTTTCTCTGTCATTACTTGCTAAACCCCTACCTACAACAGTGAGGTTAAGTCTATTTCCTGGAGCAGCTGCACAGCCACAAAGGTGAAGACAGCTCGGGCGGTGCTGCAGGACTCAGACAGCAAGTCTCCCGACCCACACCTGACCTCCTTGGCTGCCCAAGGGCAGGCCACAGAAAACGGCATTTCTCTTCCTTGAGAAGGGACCCAGAACCTAACCTCACTCATCTCCCCAAGCCTGTCTTGGCGCTAGCTGCAGGAAATCCTGGGTGAGGAGTCTGCCCTCCCTGAGAGGAGAGGCCGAGAAGAGTCTAGCACACCGTGAAGAGAAGCCATCTACCAATCTACTTTGTGTACTCGCAGCCACAGCTAACGACGGCACACACAGCCCCATCTACAGCCAGATTCAAGTACCCACTCACCCCTCGAGTGGATTGCACCATTCTGGCAGAGATTATAATGGTATTGATGTGTGGGTCTGGAGGAGGGCAGCACAGCACACAGCAATGTCCTGCAGTGACTCTGAGAGCAGTGAACAGCTACATGGCCAATGTATACACACACATGCACTCACTCACACACACACACACACACACACACACACACACACACACACACAGTGGACTGAGCATATACACTCCTACTCACGTCAGAAAGACACTACAGTCTTGTGCCGAATGATAGCTTTCCATTTTCTTCAGGGGCGGGAGGGGGGGGGGTTCTGCCTTTTAGGGCTTTAACTGATTGGACAGGCCCACCTGTATACTATGGAAGATCATTTAAAAACAAAAAACTCCAAATCTCCTGGTTTACATGTTCATCATATCTTAAAAACATACCTCCACAGTCACATCCATACTGATGTTGAAAAAAAAAAAGAAGAAAGACACTAGAGCAAGAGTTAGAAGCAGAGCACAAGGAGACAGAATGGAGCCAGGGAGAAGCGGGGAAGGAAAGGAAAGGACGGACATGGGAGGGACAGTGGGTGAGTGCGTGGGGCCCGTGGCCACGGCCAGTGACACGCAGCCTTCCAGTATTCTGCAACTTTTTACCTCAGCCCTCTAAAATATGCTAACCCATTCCTCAAAAAGATGATGAAGTGAAGCCAGGGCACAATGAAAAACAGCCACTGGGACTAGCCATGGTGGCATGTGCACATACCTATAATCCCCACCGACAGGAGGAAGAGGCCGGAGGATGCAGGGGTGGAGGCTAGTCTGGGTTATATGTGTTCCAGGCCTACCTGAGCTACTTAATAAGACCATCTCAAAACAACCCTCCCTCCCCCCTGCGCACGCGCACACACACATACACACACGTGCGCGTACACACACACACACACACACACACGTGCGCGCGCGCACGAAGGAGGAAGGCAACAACATTAGGCAGCAGACGTGGTTCAGTGGCAGAACACTTGTTAGCATGACTGGGTCCTGGGTTCAATCCCAGAGGCAGAGGAGGAAGGAAGGAGGGACAGATCTCTTTATAGGACTTTGAAGAAGCCACCCTTCTAGCTACCTCTGAGGTTATGAAACACTCTGATATGGAGGTGAAGATGAGGAACAAGTCTCCAGGCTTCCCCTTCAAGACTCCTTGAAGCTTACGCCTGCGCCTGCGCCTGCGTTCTCCTTCATTCAGATGCTAACATCTAAAACATCTAAACCAACAGATCACAACTGCAAATAGCTGGGAGACAAAGATCTGAGAGATTTTTAAGCAATGTTTTCTTCTAGGAGCAGCTACTTACAATTCTTTTCTGATTGCAGTCTCATGGCTGATTACGTGAATATTCAAAATAAATTATCATGTTCTCTAAGCACTTGTACAAAGCACAAAGTGTACAAAGGCAGTATTACAGCCTTGGCTGAAATTAAAGGAGGGTAGAGAAATAATAATTTTGTTATGTACCCTCTCCCCCACAAGAGAAATGTCACAAAAGTTGTAAATTCAAACCTGCGTGGCGATAAGGAATGCAACATGGAAGTCCTAACAACTACACTTTATACCTGCTTGGGCGTGGAGGTGCATGAGGAACAGAGCCAGTTAAAATGTGTGAAAAGGATGGTCTTAAAAGATCAATTTGGATAGCCGAGCCGCCAGTGGCTCATGCCTATAATCCTAGCTACTCAGGAGGCTGAGATCTGAGGATCGCAGTTCAAAGCCAGCCCGGGTAGCAAAGTTTGTTAGACTCTTATCTCCAATAAACCGCTAGTGGTACTGTGGCTCAAGCAGTAGAGCACTCGCCTTGAGCTGAAAAGCACAAGGACAGTGCCCAAACCCAGAGTTCAAGCCCCACGACCGACAAAAAAAAAAAAAATCAATTTGGAAGGCCCCAGATGATATGGCATTTTTAAAAAGCCCCTCAGTGGGTGACGCAGGCTAACAGTGGCTCCCTTACCCAGTCACACTCCGTGTCGGCGCCACTGCGTGACGTTCTCACTTTAGATGGCCGTACTTCCAGCCGGCACAGTGTCGTCAGATCCTGAGACTCAACTCTCACAAGAAAACTCAGTTCTGAACAAGTGCAAGGTCCCAGCCTGGGGAGGGACGTGGGGGGGGGGGGGACCCTGAACCGGGCCTGCCTGTTCACAAGGAGTGCGCTGTGTTTTCAAGCGCTCAGCAGAGGCTCCCCTGGGGACGGGCTCCTTGCTGGCAGCCAACACAGCCAGGTCTTCTGCCTTGCAGATCAAGCCTGGATGGAGCCTAGGCCAGGTGGGGACACCGGTGCTGGACTCCACAGGACAGCCAGTCGGACAATGGCGTCCACCCTCAACTGCCACATGAGCAGTCTGGTGTTTGAACTCTTGGGGTGGTGTTGGGGACCAAACCCAGGGACCCACCCATGCTAGGGAAGAACTCTACTACCAAGCTGCCTCCCCAAGTCTGCACTGCCGACTGCCCGGAAAGAGGAAGTTTACTTTCAGAGCAAGGAGGAAGGCAAAGGCAATCCTCCCAGGGCTCATCAGAAATGGTGCTCCTCTCAGCTCTCCTCGGACGCCACCTCCAGATCGGGACCATGTGCCTCCTCGGCAGGCCAAACCCAGAGCGGAACCTAGGGCAGTACCCAGCTCAGCGTTCTGAACCCAGAGCGGAACCTAAGGCAGTACCCAGCTCGGCATTCTGAACCCAGAGCGGAACCTAGGGCAGTACCCAGCTCGGCAGTCCAAACCCAGAGCGGAACCTAGGGCAGTACCCAGCTCGGCAGTCCAAACCCAGAGAGGCAGTACCCAGCTCGGCATTCTGAACCCAGAGCGGAACCTAGGGCAGTACCCAGCTCGGCAGTCCAAACCCAGAGCGGAACCTAGGGCAGTACCCAGCTCGGCAGTCCAAACCCAGAGCGGAACCTAGGGCAGTACCCAGCTCAGCGTTCTGAACCCAGAGCGGAACCTAGGGCAGTACCCAGCTCAGCGCTCTGAACCCAGAGCAGAACCTAAGGCAGTACCCGGCTCGGCAGTCCAAACCCAAAGCGGAACCTAGGGCAGTACCCAGCTCGGCGTTCTGAACCCAGAGCGGAACCTAGGGCAGTACCCAGCTCGGCAGCGCTCTGAACCCAGAGCAGAACCTAAGGCAGTACCCGGCTCGGCAGTCCAAACCCAAAGCGGAACCTAGGGCAGTACCCAGCTCGGCGTTCTGAACCCAGAGCGGAACCTAGGGCAGTACCCAGCTCGGCGTTCTGAACCCAGAGCGGAACCTAGGGCAGTACCCGGCTCGGCGTTCTGAACCCAGAGCAGAACCAGGGCAGTACCCAGCTCGGCAGTCCAAATCCAGAGCAGTAACTGGGAAGCAGGTTTAGGTCCGACGGGCTGCCACCCAGCAGAGGCTGTGAGCCCCTGCCCACTCTGCCACCCTGGCTAGAGAAAGCTTTTGGACAAGAGACCCCAGTTTCCTCATCTGTAAAACTAGGGCTGTGACTTCGTGGGGTTTTGTGAGTCAGAAGCCAGTTTATGTTGAGCATTTTAGAAAAGTGCCTGGTGTGTGGTGCTCTCCCCGCACATACGTGTTCAGAGAATTCTGCTGCCGGCTGTGGACAGGCACTTTCTCTTCTGCACAGCAATGCAGAGGGCAGTCATTCGAGGGCACTCAAATCCATCAGTGCTCCACCCGGCTTACACACACACACACACACACACACACACACACACACAGGCTCCCACACCTCTAGGGGACAGGGCTGCCAATGCCAAGTGCTGGACAGGCCCTGGGGTCCTCGGCTGACTTACCAACACACGGAACAGAACCCCACGCAGGTGGGTGGCTTCAATCTGCTCATTTCCTTACTTAAGAGAAGCAGAGTGGATATTTTTTTAAGGCACCTCAGATCTATGTAAGTTAACATTCAGAATTTCTATCAGAAGCAAACTCAGATTTTCAGAGGTACTGAAAATTACAAAGCTGATGGAGATATCAAGGTCTGTAAATATTAATTTGTTTCTCCTGCCAAAGCCTGAAGCAGAGGTACCCCGAGCACTGCCCGCAGGGACACATACCACTTTGCCAAGTCCCAGGGAAGCAAATGAATGATGACTGAATTTGGTGTCCTGAGAACCACTCTCTGGGGAAAGAGAAATGCACAGCCATGGCTCTGTCCTCGCATTTGCTCTGCCAAGGCAGAGGGGCAGCACTCTGGGGTTCAGAAGCTCCAATAAATTTGTACCTGAGAGGACAATTCTCCAGCGAGACTTTAATTAACTCTCAGTATGGGCAGATAAGAGATTAGTCCTCACAGGATGAAATTGTTGATGTGGGTACTGGGAAATGGCGAAGTGGAAATTCCCAGCAGGTGCCAGAAGAGCAGTGTTAAGAATGACAGTTCAACAGTGGGCGCAGGCATGTTTCTGCAAAAACAGCTATTCTTCCAATTAGAAAGAACATACAGTATCGGCTTCAACAACCTTCCACCAAACGACTTAAACAAGAAGACATCAAACAAAAGGTCCAACAGTCTAACCTAAAGCATAAGGAACACTAAGACACACTCTATCGCCAGAAGGCGATAACCATTATTTCAGCCAGAGCTAGCAGGGAAAAAGAAGGCTGGGAGTTTAGCCCTTCCAAACACTTGCCAGGCCCAGGCACTGCATGCTCATGCCTGTAATCCTAGCTATTTGGGAGGCTGAGATCTGAGGACTGTGATTCAAAGCCAAACTGGCAGGAAAAGCTGACAAGACTTTTATCTGTAATAAGTACCAAAAAGCCAGAAGGGGAGCTGTGGCTCAAGTGGTACAGTGCCAGCCTTGAGCTAAAAAGCTCAAGGACTGTGTCCATGCTCTGGCCTCTGGGCCAGTATAAAAACAAAAAAACCAACCACAAAGTTTGGTGGATAACCCTTATTGGTTGAATCAATGCTGAGAGGGTCCTGGTACAGAAACTCAGGTTTAGGTCCCAAGAGTTTCCTCAACCATTTGGTTTGTAAGGCTAGAAAATACCCAGCACTTTCATCTCCAACTTCTGCAAAACAAACCCAGAGGATTGTTTCCTTCTGCCACTGTGATTCCTATTCCCAGGGGTGACATCTACTTGCCCAAGGCATAAGCAACCTCAACCTGGCCAAAAGAAAAAGAAAAAGAAAGTATGAAATTTTACCCTTCACCTCATCTTTAAAGAAAGAGACCGGTACACCGTGCGGACTTTCTCCTGCTGGTGTTGTTAGACCAAGGACCACGACAGCAAGTCTCTAAACAGCAGTAGCAGGCTCTCCGCAGAAACATCCACGCCTTCTAGCCTTCACCAACCCGACTTCAGCTTGAATAAGCAGGCAGGCACGCGCGTGCTTCCTACACCCAGCGGCACTGTAAAACCTGTTACACGATGCATCCATGTGAGTCAAACAGCTGGTGGGAGGAGCTAGAAGCCTCTGTTCTTAGTCGGAGCTCTGCCAGCCACTGGTTATGTGAGGTTCAGAAATACTGGGGACCTTCTTCTTGCCAATGCTTCTTCGTGAAAGCACCCCAGTTTCAGTAGTGTTGGAATGGAGGAAAATGCCTTCAGTGGCTTTGAGATTCACTAAATACAAGCTTCATCTCTACCCGGATGCTATCATAGAAAAAAGAACTACAAATGGATGAGATAGAGGAGAAAAAAATGTATTGGCCAAAAGCCAGCCAAAAAAGTGGCCAAGATGGAGGCTGGGCACAGAGGGCAGCTCTGGACATGAAAGGAAGAAAAGGCGTTCCGGATGCTCGCCTCCCGGGGCTCTGCCCCCGGAACACCTCTCTTCTAGCACCAGCCTTGGATGCCTTCCATCCCTTGTTGACCCCTGAGTCCTCGCGACCTCAGGTCCTCTCCTCTTTGGCTGTGTTCATGGCTGCGGCTCCAGGTCAGGCCTTAACCGCTGCCCCTCTCCGTACTCCAACCCACTCTCCTTGCTCCCACAAGACGCCGACTTCTGCAGCGGAGCACTCACTGTGCACTCTTTCCAGTTCAAATACTTAAGGTGTGTGTTGTTCCCAAGCACCTCAGGCCTACAGCTGCATGCCTTGTGACCTTACGCAAGGGTGCCAGCTTCTCAGGGCATCCACATCTCCATCCGTAGAGTAAGAACATTCCAGTACCAACTAAGAATAGTTGACCTATGTACTCAGGCAGGGTCAGTGCAAGGTCTGACACGTGGCAGAAGTCAGTCATCTGTATTACAGCATCACCTTGCCTCTGGAAGAACTCTTTTTCTGCTTCTTTCTCTACCACTTTCAGCCAGCTGGGCTACTTGCTTCGTGCCCCACAATCCTGTACTTGCTCTCCCCAAACCGCTGGCACAGAAATGCATGCCCTCCCATCACTGGCTATCCACGAAGACCCATGCAAAACCAGAAGGTGAAATTCAAATGCTGACTCCATGTCTTTTAGTCTGGTGCCAGCCTCCCAGAGGGCCTCCCAGAAGACGCGAAGGCTGACCCTCCGCCAAGGAGCAGCGGCCACCTCTGGGATGACTCCAGGTGATCTGATTTCTACGGTCTGAGTTACCAGGCCAGGTCGGGAGGAAGAGAAGTCCCTGTGAGGTACTTCAGTTCTGGGGTAGGGGTGCCAGTTACAGTCATCTTTCAAAAACTAGCCCAAGGACACAAAGGGTAACTCGGAGGGCTTCAGAGAAATGCAGTAAAAATCCTGCCTTTAAGAACTTTTCAGAGCGGGTTTGAGGTTCAATTTATCTGAACTGGGCTTTCTGTTCCTCATAGCAAAAGCCTCCTGAGCACTTCCGCACTCCAAGGCTCTGATGTGGCAGGAAGTGCTCCCAGAGCAGACACACATGTGCCCCCAAGTCTGCTTCTTGCTGCCTTCTGCAACATCTGGGTGTGTACGAAGAAATGAGGAAGTCCTCCGAAACAGGGGTCACTCCTCTCGGTGATCGCTGCCACCTAGCACCCATGCACACGTTAAAACAGGTAACCAGTAGCTAACAGACCACTAAATTAGGAACAAACAGTGGAGTATCAGCTGAAAAAGGAACCGATTTCAGCAGCTTTGAGAGATGATAAACTCATTTGTGGATGGCTTGATGAAGCTCTCAGCACAGGTTAGGGTTTTCAATCACTAAGTAATACAGTTACAGAAATGGCATGCAGCTGACTGGACAAAAGCCCTAGCAGTGCAAGGCCAGGCAGGAGTGGGCACACTGCAGGAGACACAGGTGAGTGAATCTGGGAATGTCTCTGGCTAGTTCTGGGCTTTAGCTCTCAACTCAGTTTATGAGACTGGAGCTGACACATGGACTCAGTGGTGAGCACTTGCCTACTAAGAGTGAAGCTGTGAGCTCACACCCTGGCTCAAGCAACAACAAAAAGGTGAACGGTATCAGGTATAAGATGCACGCAGGAAGAGAGTTACGGGAAACTGAGGGGAGGGTTTGCCAGTGGTAGTGGAGGAGTTGCAACGCACAGAGGAATTCAAAATATCGTGAGATGGCCAGGAGCCAGTGGCTCATACTTCTAATCCTAGCTACTCAGGAGACTGAGATCTTAGGACTGTGGTTCAAATCCAGACCAAGCAAAGAAAGCACCTCAGACTCTAATCACCAACACAAAGTTGGAAGTCAAGCTGTGGCTCAAGTGGTAGAGTGTTAGTTTTGAGCAAAAAAGCCAAGCAAGAAGAGTGTGAGACCCACACCAACATGTATGTGTGTGTGCGTGTGTGTACACACTAGACCTCTGAGGGAAGTATGCAGACAGAAGGGAAAGGGACAAAACCATGTAAGCATAGCCTCTACTATCTTCCTTAGTTACCTTAAGGGAAAGTAAAAAAGTTTTGTCTTGTTTATGTAATTCCAGTTGGAAATAAGACACCAAGGACTAGTGCTCACCTCTAAAAGCAGGAGAGCAAGCAATAATTACAGTGAGAACAAACAAGTGGAAAAACATCAAACATCCACACATGAGGCTGCACGGTGGGTGCCGGGGAGGCTGGGGTGCAGACCCCGCTCCCTGCCAGCGCGCCACCAAGTCGGCATCATCAATCTGCAGCCCGGAACTCGCAGGATTACAGGCAGGAAGGCAAGGGGCGGCAGGGACAGGGTCTAAGCTGGGCGGTTCTCGGAGAATCTGGCTCATTCGATTGTCACACGCATCCCACAGTCGTCGAGCCCACCAGTAACAGTTCCCTTTGGGCCTGGTGAGAAACTGAAGGCGAGGTTCGGCACCCACACCAAGTCCCCGGGTCCGAGGGCCCGCGGGGGAAGAGGAGCGCCGCGGGAGCCAGCGCCGCGGGCCGGGCCGGG
>NW_012267260.1:2721757-2724820 GCF_000151885.1 Dipodomys ordii | reverse complement strand
ACGGTCTCTCCTGCCCGGGCTGGCTTTGAACCGCGATCCTCAGATCTCAGCCTCCTGAGTAGCTAGGATTACAGGCGTGAGCCACCAGCGCCCGGCTAAAACATGCTTTCTTTAGGTATTATTTGAGCCGAAGTTATACCAAAGAGAAAGCATCAGTTCCTGTCACTTTGGAAATCTTATTTTCAGCACAATAATGATCTGAGAAAATTTCAGTGTGGGAAGGCTGACTTATCAAATTCTGCAAATGCTAAGCTAAAGATAAGGTGTTCATGCAAGACATTCTCTGGGCCTTTTACTTCACTGGTTATCAAAAGACAAATTTTGTTACTGATTTGTTTCATAACATAGGAAAGTACAAAAGGCTTCTAAACAACAGCAGATAACTTTTAGCCCAGAACTGTTTAACAATATACCCTTTGTTGTTTTAAATCAGATATTTATATTTTAAATCATATAGAAAAGTAAAAGATGATTAATCCAATAAAAAACTGAGATTCTCTTCACAGTTTACAGTAGAAAAAATAGACACATGCGCACACACACACACACACACAACCTCACAAATATAAAAAGATCAAAAATACACAGTGCTGGGCACCAGTGTAGCCTTTGTTGTTTCAGGTGTGTCTTTTGGTTAAGTAACATTTTCTACAGAATGGTCTAGTACAGAATATGTTTTGCCCTAATTCTGTCATTTACGAAACAAGCAGTAAATTAGCCATATGTGATCTAGTCAGGTCATGGGCTCTTTGGGTCCTCTGTATAATGTGTCACTGAAGACCTTACCTTAATGCAACATTAAGCAGGTCCTTACATGTCATGAGCTTGATAGGACAATTTTTCACACCCAAACTGGATGTGCCATCTTAAGATTTAAATGGAATTCTGCATGCTTGTTACATTTTAATTACCTTTTGAAAACCATTGATATTTAGCACTTTTTTTCCCAAATACCTTACTGGATCAAGCATCATCTGTGGAAGTGTCTAGATTATTGATTCATTGACAGCATCTGTGGAAGTGTCTTCTATTGATTCATTGACAGTATCTTTGGAAGTGTCTTCTAGACTATTGATTCATTGACAGATCTATTGTTGATCTTCTAAGCTGGATGGCTAAATGTCAAGGCACCCTCTACAGGTTTTTTGTTGTCAGTTTTTTGCCAGACCTGGGGCTTGAACTCAGGGCCTAGGCACTGTCCCTGAAGTGCTTTTTGCTCAAGGCTAGCACTCTATCACTTGAGCCACAGTGCCACTTCAGGCTTGTTCTGTGTTTGTGGTACTGAGAAATTGAACCCAGGGCTTCATGTATGCTAGACTAAGCCACATTCCCCAGCTCTTACAGGTATATTTCAATACTGAAAATTTTGCCAAACAGCCTCTCAGCATAAATTTGGGAGCAATTTTTAGGCCACTTCAAAGTTTTGGAAATACAAGTCATCTTGTTGCTGCCTAGGGTGACTGTTTTAGTCTCTGCATGTGTAAGATTGCTTCCCCTTTCCTCTCTCCATAACCTGTCCCTTCCTGGAATGTGACCTAGAACAAAAAGTTTCTTTCCTCCCTCCCTCACAGGGCAGGCTTTTATCTTGTGTGTGTGTGTGTGTGTGTGTGTGTGTGTGTGTGTGGTGCTACTGTAGATGTTTGCCCATATCTGTCTTAACAAAGGGCAGCAAACGTGTCATTCATCCGTATTCTTCTAGCATGATGGTGTGCCAGGTGGACAGCAGCACACGTGTCTGTCCAGCTCAGAATGCACTTCGTATGATTCATACCTCCAAGAACACTGGCTGTTTCAGCATATGCATGAAAGACTAATGAAGCCTCACATTCTTGTCATTTTATGGTGCCTTGATCACACAGTGGACAGCACCTGGTGTGCCTTCCAATAATCTCTGCTGCCTGAGACTCCTTTGGGGAACATGAAGAAAAAAAAAAAGGAATCCTACTCTCTAATTATCAGCACCCTTTCTATAGCTTCTTAGCTTCTAGGTCTTGATAATGCAAAAGCAAAGTACTACGTGATAGATACCCAGCATGGAAGGAATTAAGATTGGTTTTCTATCAACACTGAACCCCAGTCCTGCAGTTACCAGATGTGAACATGGAGGTAGCTTTCAAATGAAGCCTTGGACACCACAGGCCCAGCACAGTCCCGTTTCCATTCTGTCAGTTTCTGCTGCAAAGAATCCACCCAGAGAAACTATTTAATTCCTCCCCTGCAGAAGCTTTGAGATTACAACAACAACAAAAAGTTGCTCTGGCTGTCCAGTTTGAAGATAATTTGTTATAGATAACATCCATTTTTACTGTTAAAAACAAACGTAGAGACAATGATAATACAGTTCACTCTGTCATAGCGGAGTATCCGAGTATGCCCTTTCTGTTTTTTTGGTAACTAGTCAAAAGTCACAAGAATTTTCCTTTCCCCAAATGGTTTTTTCCCCTCGTGTTACAGAAAAACACTGGCCTGGGTGGGAACGAGTGCCCCAACTCCCGCCGAGCTCCCCAGGCCGGGCTGTGGCGGGGGAGCGGCTTCCCTCCCGGCCTGCGGCAGCCTCTTCCCGGCTGCTCCAGCCGGGCTGGCCGGAGCGTGCAGGCCTCTGCCTGCACCACGGCTGGATCCTAACCGGGCCCTGACTGCCGGGAGGTCTGAGAACTGGGAGTTAAACAGGCGGGCTAGTGGGGCGCCCCTGGGGTACCCCGCTCCTTGGGGAGCGCGCCTATCCACAGAATCGGACAAAGCCACCGGGAAAGGGCGAGAAAAGGGCGGCGGCCGGTGGGGCCGGCCAGGCCTGGGGGGTCTCCCCTCCCCCCTGGTTCCCCCCCCGTCCCCCCTCCCCCAGGCCGCCCTCCCCCTGGTTCCCCTCGGCCCCCCTCCCCGTGCCCCTCCCCCAGGCCCCCTTCCCTCCCCTGGGCCGCGGGTCGCCCCGTTTTCACCTGGCTCCCTTCGAGGCCGGCCGGCTGGCTGTGCCTGGAGCTCCTCCGGACGAGGAGCGCGGCCCCGGAGGACCCGCTCGGGGACCCCCGAGGGGACCCCCCTCGGACACCCCCTCGGAGGACCCCC
>NW_012267260.1:2720893-2721600 GCF_000151885.1 Dipodomys ordii | reverse complement strand
CCCCCCGGAGGACCCCCCCGGAGGACCCCGCTCAGGGACCCCCACCCCGGAGGACCCCCCCGGAGGACCCCCCCGGAGGACCCCGCTCGGGGACCCCCACCCCGGAGGACCCCCCCCGAGGACCCCGCTCGGGGACCCCCACCACGGAGGACCACCCCCGGAGGACCCCCCCGGAGGACCCCGCTCGGGGACCCCCACCCCGGAGGACCCCCCCCGGAGGACCCCGCTCGGGGACCCCCACCACGGAGGACCACCCCCGGAGGACCCCGCTCGGGGACCCCCACCCCGGAGGACCCCCCCCGGAGGACCCCCCCGGAGGACCCCGCTCGGGGACCCCCACCCCGGAGGACCCCCCCGAGGACCCCGCTCGGGGACCCCCACCACGGAGGACCCCCCCGGAGGACCCCGCTCGGGGACCCCCACCCCGGAGGACCACCCCGGAGGACCCCCCCGGAGGACCCCGCTCGGGGACCCCCACCCCCGAGGACCCCCCCCCCGGGGGGACCGCGAAGGCCGGGCTCGCCCGCTCCCGGTCCTCCGCCCTCCCCCATCCGACCGCAGCCCTCTGACCCCGTCCCTTCTGGGCTGCGCAAACCGAACCCAGGCCGGCCCGGCCCCACGCCCCCGCCGGCCCTTCCCACGCCTCTCGCGGGCGCGGGGACCGTTAACCGCCCGAGGCCAGGGCGGGGCCTCCGCTCCCCCGCCCG
>NW_012267260.1:2713108-2719953 GCF_000151885.1 Dipodomys ordii | reverse complement strand
CCCCTCCCTCCCCCTTCCCCTCCCCCCTCCCAGCGCCCCCTCGGGGGTGGGGGAGACTTAAAGGCACCGGAAGCGGTTCTGTGGCGGCCTTCCGGTGCCTGTCCCCTGGGCTGGTGAGCCGGTCGCAGGCATTAGAGCCCTGGCCTCTGGGTCGGAAATCTCAGTGAGGCTTGAGAAAGCGGAACCAGGAACTCAGGGACTGTCAGGACTCAGCTCTCCGCAGGCCCCAGACTCTGCTCCTGATCTTGCTCAAGCCGGGCTGAACTGGGCAAGGATTCCTTCTTCCCCCTGGGGAGGATCTGGTGAAATCACTCCTTTATCACTGAAGTGTTTGGAGAGAAGAAGCAAAAAAGGCCATCCAAGGGTGTCTGAGGAAACCTCGGGTCCCCAGGACCCGACTTAATAAACTGGTTGGGCCGGACTTGATCTTTCTGAATCCAACTGATAAAGCCAGTGGTATAGTTAGAGCAATCGTCCAGACCCGGAGAGGAGCAAGCACCCAAGCATACTCAACTATGTTCCCTTCCCCCTTTCCCACCATGAACCCCCCAGCTGTCGGAGCACCCAGTAACCTCTTACCAGATGTGCCCACACTCTTTGGTGTGACTATTCTTTCCTTGCTCTGCCTTACTTCTTTTCTGGTCTCTATTCCGTGTATTCTAAACTTCTTATTTTTGTGACAATATCACAAACCCCAACTTGGCCCGCAGGGGCTCTTCCCATTTCCGGACCTCCTGGGACCTCAAGTTTCTGCTAACAAAAGGAATTGAATGCTTTTGACATTGTAAGGGAAGAACTGTGCATCTGGAGGTGGGGCTGTGTTTCTTGAGGACTCCGGCAGCTTCATCGTTTCCATACCAGGACATTGAAGGGTAGCTGAGATCCTTGAGGTTCTTTTTTTTGGGGGGGGGAGTCCGGTCATGGGGCCTGAACTCTGGGCCTGGACGCTGTCCCTCAGCTCTTCAGCTCAAGGCTAGCACTCTACCACTTGAGCCACAGCGCCACTTCCGGCTTGTTTCTTTTTGCTTATGTGGTGCTGAGGAATCGAACCCAGGGCCTCAAGCATGCAATGCAAGCGCTCTACCACTGAGCCACCTTCCCAGCCCCTCCTTGAGGGTCTTAACCATTGAGTCACATGTTATTGGTGCTCTTTATCACTCCAGCTTGACCAAAAAGAAAACTTTTGGCTGTTCAGCATTGCCAACCTACATCCTTGGAGGACTGCCCAGGGCTTTGGTCTTTGTGGCACACAGAATTCAGAGTAGTTAGATTTGAAGACACAGATAACGGGATTATAATGAGCATTCAGTTCTTTGAGACAGAGCAGGGAGGCAGGATCAGACTTTTCACCCAATCTGCATTTACTTATGTACATGAACATAATCTGCATCACTTCGAGATCTGAAGATATGTGCTGCATGTTGTGTAATCTATGCTGTATGCACACAAAGATAGGAGCCAAATCTCTTCTGCCTGTAGGGTGAGGGGTGCCAGTTTACCATGCCTGTGTAGACTAGCAGAGAAGGCCGCAGACCAAGAGACAATGGACAGATTCGGGAAGGAGAGCAGTGCATGCAGCAAGCTGCTTCGACGGAGCAGGGGAGGTTATAACTCGGGGAAGGCCCTGAAGACCCAAAACTGAGGAACTGGGTTTTCTTCCACAAGCAGAATGCGCTTGAAAAAGAAATAGCAGCCAGGCACCGGTGGCTCACGCCTGTCATCCTAGCTACTCAGGAGGCTTAGATCTGAGGATTGTGGATCAAAGCCAGCCCAGGCAGGAAAGTCCATGAGACTCGCATCTCCATTTAACTGTCAGAAAACCTGTGGCTCAATTGGCAGAGTGCTCGCCTTGAGCTGAAGAGCTCAGGGGCAGCACCCAGGCCCAGAGTTCAAGACCCACATGACCAACAACAACAACAAAAAAGAAATCGCAGTAGCACACCCCTGCATGGGGGTGGCCAGGGTTTCCCGTCACACTTGATGCAAACCCCAGATCCTTCCCTGGTAAAAGATCAGTTGTGAGTGGAGAGCGGCCGTGTCCAGTGACGACGGCTGTGGGAGTGGACAGTGGCAGCGGCCGCATGGTGCTGTGGATGTACTAAGTGCTGCCGAACTGCGTGGCTGACGCGGAGAATCTGATGTCCCGCACATTTTACCATAATAAAAAATGAATTTCACTTTCATCTTTTATAAGTGTAGCAACTAGAAAAACTCAGGCCTCAGAGGAACCCGCTCCCAGCGCCCGTCTGGGGAAGGAGTTGAGAAGGGCCAGTCTTGAAGTGTTGACCAGCCAGTCACGTCATGGAGCTGGGGCGGGCTGCTGGAAATGTGTCATCTCTCAGGCACCCAGAAGGATCCAGGGATCTGCCCTGTGGTCCCCTCATTTTCTTTCCAACGAGCTGCACTGAGTCAGTCCAAGCGGACCCCTGGGGAGGTGGCTGGGAATGAAGGGCTTTGCCGTCCTCTGTGTACCAGTGAGAATTCTCGAAAAGAGGGTGGCAGGGACGCAGGTCACAGTGATCCCAGACGATCAGGAGTTGGTGACAGGTATAACGTGTAACACGACACATGAGGCAAATCCTGGTAAAAGCTGGGGAGTGTGGCGGGTTGACTCTGAGAAGGAAGTTGTTTGAGGCTTGTAGGGGAATGTGCCAGAGATTTGCTGTTGGCTGTAATGTATCACCCGGCAACTGGCCCAGTGTGAAGTTCCTGATTGGTTGTGAGGTCAAATGAGTTAAGGAGCCTGGGTGGAAGGACTCTCTCACCTGAGCATGTCAGGCGAGTGTAACCGGAGCACCAGGTCTCTGCAGCGTGCTCACAGCAGTGTTTCTGCTTTCTAGAAGTAAGCTTCAGCCTTGAGGATTTTCTTCCTGTAAGGCATACTTCATCTTTTATGCAAAAATGGAGGATCAGCCACCCTGTTCCTCTAAAACTGCACCCTCTCTCGTTTGATGGACGTTGTTTTGGGAGAATAATTAGCTTCAAGTGTCCAATACGGTCTGGACATCGATGAAGTTTACAACTGTCCCAATCCAGAAAAGTGCACAGAGACAAGAGGTCACAGTGCTAGGCACTCGGGGTTTAACGTTCGAGGTGAGATCAGGGAGGTCTCAGAGCTGGGACTGTGTGTTCTCAGAGGCCGGAGCCTCTGGGACTTGTTGTCACACCCAGGTTGGGAATGCTCATTCTACCACCAGTTTCTCCCTGGATTGAATGATTTCTACCTCCCCAGAACTAAAATCCCACTTGAGTTGGGTGGAAACTTGATCTGATCCTAGGGCTACAAAGGGAGAAACCTAAAGTTTATTAGAGAAAAATCTGCCTGTCAAGAATATGTGTTCAATATGTTATAAGACAATGCTGGGTTACTCCCTGACCAAATGAAATCACAGCACAGGAGAGATGATGACATTTTTACCCAGTAAGTTCTTAATTTTTTTTTCTGGGGATGGGGGGGTGGTGCTGGTCGTGGGGCTTGAACTCTGGGCCTGGGTGTTGTCCCTCCGCTCTTCAGCTCAAGGGCTAGTGCTTTACCACTTGAGCCACAGCACTGCTTCTGGTTTTCTGGTGGTTTATTGGAGATAGGAGTCTCACGTACTTTCCTGCCTGGGCTGGATTAAAACTGTGATCCTCAGATCTCAGCTTCCTGAGTAGCTAGGATTACAAGTATGAGCCAGTTGTGAGCCACCTAAGTTCATAATTTTATCTGCATCTATGTCTGTCTTTATCTCTCCCTCCCCCCTTCTATCACCTTCACTTCTATTTTTCGTGTAATTCTTTCTAAAGATCCTTATAAAGCCTAAGGTTACCTGTGAGTCTAATCATCTTAAGAATTGTTAAAGCACCCATCAGTCTACAACATTCCCCCTGGTCTTACCTTGAGGAAGCTATATATTTAACATTATCTAAATTCCTACATCTTGTACCTAGATGGTTGCTAGTCCTTTGATAATTTGTTCATTTCCTCCAAAGACAATGGCATTCAGTTGGGGCTAGCAGAGGTTCTCTGTGGGAGAACAGACCATACACACCATAGTCAACCGCCATATTCCAAGTCTGTTGATGCAAGGGAGAGTTCTTTAGGACAAAGGTGAGGAGAATGAGATTGGATGTTTTGAAACAATAGTGTTGAGCCACAATGGCTAAGAACAATCGATGAAACCTGACCTGTTGTTTCTGCTGTGATGTTGGTTGTTGGTCTGGCCGGCACCTTGCATTGCACTTCTAGATAACAAGTTGTTGCTTCCTTTATGCCAGCTTTGGGAAGAGTGACATTTCTTTTTCTTTTTTTTTTTAAATTTATGGTTCCAATTTCTGTTGTTAAGTTTTAAAATTGTTGTTATAGAGGTGATGTATAGAGAGGTTACAGTTACATAAGTCAGGCAATGAATGTATTTCTTTTTGGACAATGGTACCCCCTTTCTTTGATCTCTCTTGGTTTTCCCATGAGTGCTTTTTCTGTGCTCCATTATACCTGCAATATTGCATGGTCTAGTTTTTCTCAATAAAGTTAGGAGTTGGTAGTTATCTGAAAAAGAAAGAGAAAGTTCACTTCAGCTTTGGCCTGAGTCTCTTAAGAAGCAATTCATTTAACACTGTGGTAATACTTCTAGTACCTCCCACTTCTAGCTTTATTGGGAAATAGGAGCATCATACATGAAGCCCAAGGAAGAAGCTCTTGGGTGTTAAATGCCCTAATTGCTCAAGACTAGCTATTGAGATTTGGCTCCAACAGGAGACTATTATAAGTCATCATTTTATAAGTAGTAATCTATTCATATCTTCTTATCTACAGTGCAAAGAATGCACTTTAGCTAAAGGTGCTGAAGTGTTCAACCATATCTAACGCTTAATCTAGAAACACCCATGTTAGTTAAATGTCAATGTTCTTTAATATTTAGGATTATGAATAGAGAGTCACACTGTGTGGTAGGTGTGTTATTATATGCTGGCACACACACAAAACTGTCAGGAAGTAAGTGCTTTCTGGGCTTTAAATTCGTGGAAGCAGTTACTGGTGTGTGTGTGTGTGTGTGTGTGTGTGTGTGTGTGTGTAAGAGAGACAGGAAAGGGAGGAGAAAAGAGAGAGGAGAGGAAGAGAGAAAAAGAGAGTATGGTTCTGTATTGAATCTTTCACCTTTGACTATTGATAAACAATCTAAGTTACTTTCCTAAACCAAGTGAGAACTTACCCACTACTTGTTTGGAAAAAATAAAGCTTTTAAAATTAAGGAATAATATAACTGCTAGACCTCAAAAAGAAGATAGCAACTCATTCTCCACTGGTGGCTCAAGTGGTAGAACACTTGCCTTGAGCTGAAGAGCTCAAGGACAGCGCCCAGGCCCAGAGTTCAAGACCCATGACTGACAAACTCACACACACACACAAAAAACCCTCTATAAAACTCTTCTGGAAATACCACCCGTGATGCAAGGATGGCGGAGGGCTTGGGCCCCACAGCTGTTTAACAGTCAGGTTACCGCTCCCTGAGTTGTTAGTACTGTTGCAATGGGTACCTTTGTGGGCACAATTTTTGTCTTCGTTCAGATGATTGCCAAAGAAGTTGTAACCATGCTATTTTTGTGGTGTCCTGTTTCTTTCTAAGCAGGAGCAAAAGCATATAGAATATTTATCTTTTTCCCCCCATGATAATCAACACATATTTCTAACATCGGTAAACTCTTGCAGTGAGATTTTATTTGTAGATACAAGACAGTCAACATTTTCAATCTGAGGAAGTTAAATAAAAGAAAAAAAAAGCCCAACCACAGATAAGGATCCAACTGAGCCACGCCCCTCCGGGTGGGCTGGAGTGGGGGGTGGGGTGCGAGGAGGCTGGGGGACCCTTTCACATTCGTCATGACATGGGATTCTCTTCCTCCTCCGTGCTTACATCCTGATTATTCCCATGCGGGTTACGAGGTTGACAAGCCATCTGTCCAAAGCAGCTGAGTAGTTGGCTGCCAGGAGCAAGGGTCTTTACCGCAGGGCATATTGTCTACGTATGGGGACATCATTTTTTTAATACAATGCCTAGAGGCTTTTAAAAAATTATCTCTAATTTTATTTCTGTTTTAAAAATTAGGCAAGGGCAGTCCCATCTGTTCAGTTAAATAAGCAATGACTCATTACAAGATACAAATGGAATATACTCCAGATGCTGTAGCAAAATGAAGACATGCTCTCTATTCTCTACAGACATATTCTTCACCCCACTGAGAAGGCATAGCCTCCGAGCCTCTAGAAACTACCATCTGGGACATAGAATCTGTATGCTTAAATCAACACAGGACCAGGACTGTAGAGAATTTGCAACATCTCCTCCTTTACAGTTGAGGAACTTGAGCCTCACTTGAGTATTTCTGTCTGGTCTTCTGCTCTCACTGTAAGTTTGTTTTTTGTTTTTTGCTGGTCCTGGGGCTTGAACCCAGGGCCTGGGCGCTGTCTCTGAGCTTCTCTGTGCTCAAGGCTAGTGCTCTACCACTGAGCCACACTCCCAGCCCTCTCTGTAAGCTTTTAATGGCTTTCCTAGGCCTGCTGTTGTCCTCAATGTTCAGGTACAGAGTTGACATATTAAATGAATCTCAACTTCAATTTCTTCTAAATGGAAAATGTCTCAATGCTTTTTTTTTTCTTCATGCAACAGGTTTTTAATTCAGTTTCTGTTACAAGGCAAGCACTGTTGTAAACACTTTCAATATAAGGGAACAAACAGATAAAAATCATGCTCCATCAGAGCTAAAATGTATGGTTACTTTTTGGCTTTCCAGGAGTTTAATATATATTATGTTTTGTAGGGTGACCTTTTTTAAATTTTGTATTGTGAAAATACTGTACAGAGGGG
>NW_012267260.1:2698801-2712933 GCF_000151885.1 Dipodomys ordii | reverse complement strand
GCCAGAAGTGGCGCTGTGGCTCAAGTGGTAGAGCGCTAGCCTTGAGCTGAAGAGCTGAGGGACAGCGCCCAGGCCCAGAGTTCAGGCCCCACGACTGACCAAAAAAAAACAACAACATTTTTTTAACAACTTACTTGGGCACAGGTGGTTCACACCTGGCTCATGCCTGTCATCCTTGCCACTCAGGAGGCTGAGAGCCGAGGGGTTCAAAACCAGCCCGGGCAGAAAAGTCAGTGAGACTCTCATCTCCAATTAACCTTCAGAAAACTGGAAGTGGCATTGTGGCTCAAGAAGCAGAGCGTTCACCTTGGGCTGAAGAGCTGAGGGACAGCACCCAGGTCCAGAGTTCAGGCCCCATGACCAGCAAAAAAAAAAAAAAAAGTGTATTTCTAGCTTTAGTCCATTGTTTTCATTGCTAAAGAAACACATGACTTCTAATGGCTAAGAAGAGTCCTTTAGCTCCCTCTTATCTCTACTCATCTTGAATCTGTATAAATCTGTGGTTTGTTAGAAATTTTGAAATTGTAAGGAATATCAAGACCAAGATATAGAGTCCTGCAAGTGTGTAAAATGGCAGGCATTGCTGAACAAGCTCAGTCCGAGTAGACACTGTGGAATCGTTGTCTGGAATGGGGATGGAGGGTTGGTTTAAGATCAGAATGGAGGGCCTGGGGAGAAGTCATTTGGATTTGGGGTAACTGAGAGTGTTTTGAGGTCTGTTTGGTTTTTTTGTCAGTCCTGGAGCTTGAACTCTGGGCCTGGGTGTTGTCCCTGAGCTCTTTTGCTCAAGCCTAGCTCTCAACCGACCACTTTGAGCCACAGCGCCACTTCCGGTTTTCTGTTAGTTAATTGGAGATGAGAATCTCACCGACTGTCCTGCCTGAGCTGGCTTTGAACTACTCGGCCTCCTGAGTAGTTCGGATGACAGGCATGAGCCACCAGCATCTGGAAGGCTTTTGAAGATGAAGAACAAATTATGTTTAAGAGGGTTGCAATGGCCTTGGTAAGAAGGCTGCACCAGATCAGCAAGGGAAGGCAGGAAGGCCATGCGCACAGCGGCGTCGGAGACACAGCCGGACCCCATGTTCAGGGGAACCAAGGGGATGGGAACCTGGGACGTCATTGGTGAAGAGGACACCTGCATTGGTGGTGAAGGTGACAGGTGTCTGGGAGATTGGTGGCATCACTGACCTTTCAAAATGCAAGGTAAGGAGGATGTTTTTGATTGATGGGTATGAGTGATACAATAAAGATATTTGTGCAATTTGAATCAATTATCTAGGCTAGCATAATTCATAGTTATATCAAGTAATTATACTTAATTCAGCTCAACACCTATTTTTGGTGTTCCACTTTGCTAAGAGATTATTCAGGATGAGCCAGACAAATCCCACTTGAAATGGCTGTCAGCGTCAAAGGACATGACTACAAACACACAGTAGTGAAGGCGAGAGGAAGGTACAGAATGTCAGCAAGACCTGGGAAAAGCACACAATGGAGTCCTGCTGGGGCCAGCTGCAAAGATTAGAGTCAGAAAGAATCAAAAACAACTTTTAATGGAGAAACAATACTTTCTCCAGAAGAATAGCAATGGAAACAATCAAATTCAGAAATAATAAGTACTGAGTTGCTATGTGTCCAAGTACCGAGGAGTGCATATATCATGAAATATATCATGAAAACCTTAATGAATTATTTCCCAGGGGACAGTACAAGATGTGTGAGAATCCATGCCCACATATAGCTAAGGAAAAGAATTTGGTACCAGGCACTGGTGGCTTATGTCTCTAATCCTAGCTACTCAGGAGGCTGAGATGTGAGGATCATGGTTTGAACCCAGCCTGGGCAGGAAAGTTCATGAAACTAACTTACTCAGAAAAGGCCAGACATGGTACTGTGGTTCAAGTGGTAGAGTGCTAGCCTTGAGCCAAAGAAGCTTAGGGACAGAGCCCAGGCCCTGAGTTCAAGACTGGGAATGGGTGCATACATGCATACTATATACCCTCTCTCTCTCTCCTCTCTCTCTCTATCTCTCTCTCTCTCTCTCACACACACACACACACATAATTTGGCAACAATGATTTGGTTCAAACACATTGAACTTAGTGTAGATCACACAGGCTTGAAACCTGTCCTCTGACCATCTCTTGATTCTACGTCCAAATACTTAGGCTGAAACACCACAGCTTAAGTATTGAGGGACCCGCTTAGTTCCCAGCACCCTGGCTATTGACGGCCACATCTTTAATCCATGTGGATTTCTTTTCCAGGACTGCTTTTTCTTCCACATGATCATTGGTCAGTTCTCTGAGCAAGTGACAGGCAATAGCCAGATTATTCTGCACTCTGGCCCATGTGTAACTCCTCCCTAGGAACAGATGTTTTGCGCAGTTTATGCCTGGTTTATTATTATTAATTAATTATTTTATAATTATTACAATTAATTAATATTAATAATAATAATTAATACTTAAAAAAATCTCACCCATCACCTCAAGAGAGGAAAAGTCTGCTACCTGTGTGCCCAGTGTCAGACTAATTCCTGTTCTTTCTGACCAGGAAAGCCGGTTTTCACCCACGGCCCTTCTTCTTCTCTTCCTTTTCTTTCTTCCCTTTCTCCTTTTCACTCTTTTTTTTTTTTTTGTCAGTCCTGGGGCTTGAACTCAGGACCTGGGCACTGTCCTTGAGCTTCTTTTGCTCAAGGCTAGCACTCTACCACTTGAGCCACAGGGCCACTTCTGGCTTGTTCTGTGTGTGTGGTGCTGAGGAATCGAACTCCGGGCCTCATGCATGCGAGGCAAGCGCTCTACCCCTGAGCCACCTTCCCAGCCCCTGCTCACTCTACTTTGGCGGCTCCCCGCTTGCTTTTGCATCATTCCAATCCCGCCCTGTCTAACTGGGCAATCGTTTTGCACATCTTGCCATCCAAAGCCAGAAATGTCATCTGGGATTTGGAAAGCTTTGCTTTATCTTCCTTTTGTTTTTAGTTATCCTCAGGCCTTCTGTGATCAGTGTGAGGCTTGCTTTTCATGGCTGATGGACTCCGAGTTGCAGGGTGAGACAGGTCAGGGGTGTGAGGGTACCCTCTTAAAAATAAAGCGAACAAGTGGTGAAGCTGCTGTGTTCAGCCCAGCACCGAACGCTACCGCGTCGGCTGCTCCTGCCCGCACGGCTGGGACAGCACCGATGCCTGGAGCACCAGCTAACGCAGGTTTCTCAGCCTCTCTCTCATCCCGAGTCTGCCCTATACCAGACAGGTTGCTGAAGGATTATCACCACATCTCTGTCAGCAGAAGACATGCATGTTAAGCTTGTTTTAAGTGTACGCTGATTCTGTTCCCACTCAGAGTTGGTTTAACTTAAAAAAATCTTGTGTTTTGGGTTTCTGTTTTATGAAAGTAATACAGATTCATTGCAGAAAAATTGAAAATACTAATGTGTGAAGGCACATATGTAGCATTCCTGTCATAACGCATTGCCAACATGTTACGCCACTGCTTTCTTGCCTTCTTAGTTTTATTTTATTTTTTATTTATTTATTTATTTTTGGGGTCTGGTTGTGGGGCCTGAACTCTGGGCCTGGGCGCTGTCCCTCAGCTCTTCAGCTCAAGGCGAGCGCTCTACCACAGTGCCACTTCCAGCTTTTTTTCTTTTTGCTTATGGGGTGCTGAGGAATCGAACCCAGGGCCTCATGCATGCAAGGCAAGCGCTCTACCACTGAGCCACCTTCCCAGCCACTTAGTTTTGTTTTATAAAACACAATTTATACATACACCACCTAGCTATTCTACATATACAAACATGCATATATAACTAGATTTTCTCCTTGGTTTTGCTTTGTGTGTGTGTGTGTGTGTGTTTGAACAACAAATCTTGTGTATTCTTGTTACCACTGGAACTGCCTTTCTTTGTTACACATTGACTTGACACTGGATCTTTGTGTCTGGCCAGCATTGGACCTTTGCTCCCTGTTTATTTATATAGCAAGTGTCTAGGAGTAGGGAACCACAGGGTTCTGATTAGAGTATCTTGGTATGTTTGCTTTCACCGTAACATCTGAATGTATAAGCTATTATGCAAGATAAAGTGGAAGGTATCAGTCTTAGTTTGTGCTGGGAGCTGTGGGATTCATAAAAGATTTGTCCCTGAACTGAGGCTGGACCACTAACCAGCATTTCATGAACAGCTCTATGGTGGTGGGACTCAGAGGAAAAAATCACTCAGAGGAACAGGTTAAACACATTTCAATCAACCTAATACTTAATATATGCATTTAACAAGGTTATATACCCAGTCAGGCATGGAGGAGCAGCCTATAATCCCAGAACTCTGGGGTTGAGGCGGAAGGATCACAAGTTCAAGAACAGGCTGGGCTGTAGTGAGACCCTGTCTCAAATAATGCCCCCTCCAAAAATTAAGTAAGCATCCCTTTTGATAAAGGACCTTGTAGTAAAATAGATGTGCATCAATATACTTCAGCTGGCAAAACAATGTATATTTCCAAGCACATACCAGAATTACATTTAATGCCCAAACACAAGAACCCAGTTTTTCTATGAAATCTAACTGAAAAAGACAGGTTGAACTGGTACGTGAGCACATTTCTGAAAATGGTACCTAGCACTATTAAATGCACTCAGTGCCTGGCTCAGAGTAGGAACAATTACTTATTGAATGAATTATTGACAAGCTAGACTAAGAGAGGGAGGCCTTGGAATAGAGGAGGTAAAATTCTTATTATTTTTAGGCAATACTGTTCCATTCCCAGAAAATCCACTAAAAATAAACTAGAAGTAATAGGAACATTAACCATAGCTGCTGTTTCAAAATTAGTTTATGCAAATACACACCACTTATGAATTATTATGATCTCTTTTAAACCGCAGAAAAGAAATAAAAAGAAATGCAGCTGTCCAATGCAAGGAAAACATTCAGATTCTGCTCAAGTTATTAAAAAAAGCAGTATGTTGATTGTGTGGAGTGCTGATCGTGGGGCCTCTCCTCTATCCCACACAAGAAGAGAGGGTGAATCGACATGCCAAGAGAAGATTTCAAAACCACCCAACTGTTGAAAAGGTTTGGTAACGAGTCGACGTGGCAGAGAATTTGGAAATGGCCCCAGGGCGGTGAAAGGTTATGGCTGTGAGATTTTGGAAGAGCTGTTTTGCAATAGCTGTGACATTGAGTTGGGAGGTAAAGGCTTCACGGGGCTCTGCCCACTGGTCTTCACTGGAGAAGTCCGTGCGGGAAGCCAGGTGCAGGGCTCAGTTTGCTGATCCCAGCTGCTCAGGAGGCTGCGGTGGGAAGAACTGTGCTTGGAGACTCATCTGGGAAAAGTTTGTGAAGCTCTCTGCGTCTCAACCAATGAAAGCTGGGCAGGGTGGTACCCACCCATCATCTACCTAAGCAGAGAGTGCCAGCAGCAGGCCCAGGGCAAACAGTGAGCCCCTGCACACAATAACAAAGCTGAGGGTGAGGGAGGCAGAACTTACGTTAGAGAGCACACGTCTAGCAAGTCTAAAGGGGCCTGGAATTCAAACCCAACGTCCACCAAAGAAGAGAAGCGAAGAGAAATAAAAAGAAGGAAAGAAAACAGAAATCAGGGGAGAGCAAGTCCTACAAAGGCCTTTCCCCTGGGAGTACCAGCCCCCCCCCAGCAGGTCAGAGCCTGCGTCCTCAGACGCCCCGCAGGCCAGGTCACCCACGGTCTGGGGAGAGCCTTGAACCGCTGCCAGCTGACGTGGAGTTCTGTTTAAAAAGCAAACAGCCAAGAAAAAGCTGTTGGATTAATTAGACAATTCATACAAAACATATCCAGTGGTTGAAAAAGAATGCAACATCTACATTCTAGTCCTTTCCAAATAAATTACAAAACACACAAACATATGACAGAATGGTGTATATGCTATGATTCTAATTTTAAGAGAACGTGTGTGTGTGTGTGTGTGTGTTTAATACATGCTTTGAAACATTCTCCAATAGTGGGTTCCAGAAGCTGGGAAGGGTGTGGGGGATGGGGCAGAGGGGAGGCCGGGAGGAACGCAGGTGCAGTTAGAGAGGGGGCTCACTTTCCAGTGATCTTAGCACAGTGACAACGTGTAACTATGTATTTCTAAATAGCCATCCAGAGGATCTGGAATGTTCCGGACACAAGGAAAAGCACATGTTTGGAGTGATGCAGCCACTAGTTACCCTGACGTGATTGCTGCACGTAGAAATATCACACTTTTCTCCGGGAGTCTGCAGTGGCTATGTGTGAACTAGAAACAACAACAACCAAAATAGTGAAAAGAGCAAGGGAGAGGATTACACGCATTCTCAGAGGCGAGCGAAAGCTGACCCGATCCCCTCCTGTCCACGGAAAGGTCCTTCCCAGACTCAGCGCTCTGGCCTGCAGCCTCAGAGCTACAACTCCCCCCCACGATCTCCGGAAGCCCTGGGAGAAATGGCCACCCATCGTCTCGCCTCGTCTGAGTCATCCCTCAAGCTGTGCGAGGAGTAGACTTTACCCGTGTGTGTGTGTGTGTGTGTGTGTGTGTGTGTGTGTGATTAAGAAGGTGCACTGGCCGTGTGGATCAGTGCAAAGAGTGCTTGCTGATCCTGCTCAAGGCCATCTTTCCTGCTCCAGGAAAACAGAGGAAGACAAACAGAAAAGGGGGGCATGGAATCATGGATCTGTGAGAAATACCAAGTCCGCCTGCGCTGCCCGGCTGTGCCAGTGTGAGTATTCCGTCCTAACGTGGCGGGACCAGCCTCCATGTTAGAGGCTCCCCAGGCTGAGGACACACCGACGGCCCTTGTCACTGACGCGGGGCCATTGCACAGATCTATGGCCACCCAACTAGGATGAGGAGCAACGTGTTCTGGAATTCTCTCCCACAAAAAGATGACTGCTGTCACGAGTGATTCCTATTTGGCTCAGAAGATACAGAAGGGCGGCTCTGGGCACGTCACCGCCCTGGCTTGGGTAGTGGAATCTTCTTTAGTGGCCACGTGAAGGTTGTCCCGTTATCCGGGTGACAGGGGGCTGAAGTGGCCAGGCCATTAGTGACACCCCCCCCAGGACCTCCCCCCCGCGCCTCTGCGGAGGACACGGGTCTCAGAGGAGCAGTGTGGTGATCTGTAGTCATCTGGCCTGATCGTTGGTCCTTCCAGCCCCCGGGGGATCTGTCCCTCTCCTCGCGGGACTTTGATCTCTGTCCAGTTGATTGCCTTCCAGCGGCTATCCGCTCCGATGCCTGGCTCACTGCGTCCGTCCAGTGTAACGGGCAGTCAATCTTCCAGTACAGAATTCCCCCAGGAAAAGTTCAGTCGTGGAATTTAACTCTCACCAGCCATCGAGACCATCCACACACCGCCTGCCCTTGTGTGGAAACACGGAGAAAATCTCAGGCCCGGGTGCCACGGCGTGTGGGCGGCCCCTGGAGGCTTTACTCCTATCTTTCCCTGCAATCCTCTCTTCCCTGATCAGCGTCCAGGTGGGAGGAATCGCCTGCTGCCCGTACCACACTGGGTGATCCACGGGCCGAGACCCAAGCCATAGGAGGCAGCGGGGCGACAGTGTTTTCTGTGGGAATGGTTAGGACTTAGGAAATTCCAGCCACAGTCTTGGTGTCATCAGCACAATGGCGTAGAACTTTCCTGGGGGCTTGGGGAGGAACAGCCCCGGACAAATCCATTCCCTCTTTCATCTCTGGTGCCTGTGTTGGATTTAACTTCAAGGGGCTGATGGCACCTCCAAAGTTTACCGCAGAAACCAGATTAACAAGGCCAGAAGAGGAGCCTGGTTTGAGTGGTGGAGCGGTTCCGTGCTCCTTATCAGAGCCTACAGTTGTTTATTTGTTCTCTCTGTGTTGGCTGTTTGTCCTTCCAGGAGAGTGTAAACTCCATGCAGGCAGGAATTGACTTGGGTCACATAAATACATTCATCAATTGTTGGGAAAAAACATCCACCGGGCTGGAACGGTCCGGTGTTCACAGGCCTGTCCACATGTCCGTGCTGCGGCGGGCATGCCTCCTGAGCTTCCGGAGAATTCTGAGCAAATCAACAGCGTTGTGATCATTGTGTGTGTGAGACGTGGTTTCCCTCAGAGCCCCTGGAAATGGCAGCGGGCGGTTTTCAACAACTTTCCCACATGCAGCTAGGCAGTCAGCGGGGTCGGGAGCTGGGGTCTGGATTCAGCTGGCTCTGGGCCGCCTGCACCAGGGCTTGCTCTCCGCGATTTCCTGGGCACAGCTTCTCAGGCAGGCTATGAGGAAGTTCCGTGTGAACGGGGAGCGTGCAGCGTGCCAGGGCTGCCTGTCCCTGCGGCGTGGACATGTAGACGTGTGACCTGTGACCAGTGCTGGCAACTCAGTTCACACCCAGGTTTGGAACGGCTGGTGAGCTGTTTGCTAATCTAGTCTCTTATCCAGTTTATGGATAAGAGAGGGTAAACCCCTGGTCAGACCAGCAGGGTCTATGCCAGTGATGGAGGAGATTAGGAGAGCTGCTGCCCAGCCCCTCCTCTCTCCTGAGCTGTTGTCAGCTCTGGCACCGGTTAACTGGTGCACCCTGTTTACAGGTCAGAAACTGAAATGGGCGTGAGGGACCCTAGGAAGGAAGGAGCAGAAGCTTCTCCCTGAGCGTGGCTGGTCATCTGGAAGAGAGATCTTGCTGGTGGCCACCAAGATGGCACTGACACCTGTTGACAGATTCCCTAGGGACAAAGTCAGCAGCCAAGCGAAGACCCTGCTGTAGAGTTCAGAAATAGGAAGGCAGGACCCAGAGGAACACCAGCCATTCGTGAGAGGCCTACGGTCTGAGTTCACGAGGGGGAATGTCATTGAACACTTTTAATTCGCTTTATTCTATGGTGTTTAGTAGACATGTAATGCTGGAAACACCTCCTGTTCGCAGTCTTAACTGTCAGCTGGAGGCTCACTCATGAGACCCATATTAGCAAAAATCTGTCAGACTGGTGAGCTGTGAAAAGCCAGAGGAGAGGTAGGACTTAGGAGGAGAGGCAGCACTTAGGAGGGATTCCCATTCACTGCCGCATGGTGCCACGGGCCGTCACCCGTCAATGGGTGGACAATGTGTGTCATTCAGAGTGGACGTAAACTTCTAACGCAGACAACCTTCACCCAGTAATCGCACTTCTATGGTCCAGTATGTGAACACTGGTGCAAAAGGTCCCGAATCCATAATCCTTTAAAAAGGAACAGAATTCTGCTACATGCTCCAACACGGCCAGGCTGTGATTGAGTGAGCGGGTGAAATAAGCCACAAATAGCTTGTCAAGAAGTGGCAATGCGCAGGAGCTTCACACAAGCTCAGACTTGTGCTTCCACTCTGAGGAAGTGCCTAGAATAATCAAATTCATGGACACAAAGTAGGATGGTGTACTTTAGGGATTAGGGGAGGGAGAACAGGGAGATACTGGTTGGTGGATGCAGAATTTCTCTTTGGGGTAATGATAGAGCTTGGAATTGGTAGTGGTAAAGGTGGACGAGCTAGCTGTCCTTGAACTGCGTGCTGCAAACACAGTCAAGTGTGTTCATTCGAGTCAAGTATGTCCATATGACTAACTTCTACGCAGCTGTGAGAGAGAAGGGCATTTTTTAATAGATTGAAATGTGTGTTGGGTATTTTAGTTTCTCCTTTAGGTTCACTGTGAACGGTCTTTGACTTATTTTGTTTCCTGGAAGGCTACCTCTTGTGGTTGGTGTGTGTGTGTGTGTGTGTGTGTGTGTGTGTGTGTGTGTGTGTGTGGTGGGGAGGACTTGAGCTCAGAGCTGCACACTCTCTCTTGGCTTTTATTGCTCAAGGTTGGTGCTCTACCACTTGTGTCATACCTCCACTTCTAGCTTTTTGTTGGTCAACTGAAGATAAGAGCCTCATTTCTGCAGGCTGACCTCAATCTGAGATCATTGCGTAGCTGGGATTACAGGTGTGTGCACAGTGTGTGGCGAGGAGGACAAATCTGCCTGGCCATCGAGCTTCTGGCCTCCGTGATCAGACCCGCAGGAACTCTAGGAGGCATTCCCCGGGCCCTCGTGGTGGTCACGTGGTTGGGTGGCCTTGGTGACACAGTTCCCAGGACACGGGGAGACCTGCCAAGTGCAGCTTCTGTGGACAGCTAGCAGCTGGGCACCGTCAGAGGTCCTCAGGAGTGAGCGGTAAGTGCTTCCCTTGGTACCTCGTGTCATGAACGAGGAGGCCCGGGACTCAGTGGGCCTCCTCTGGTTGAGGACACGTTGAGGTGTGCTGCTGGGATCACGCAGCTCTGCCCGGGCCCAGTGACTGGCAAGGTTTCCCATACCCACCACTGGGGCTGTGACGGGCCCGGCACAGCTGGTGTTCCTGAAGGATCCGCCGCCACCAGGAAGCCCCCGTGGGATCTTGGGGGCTTCCCAAGGCCGGCTCCCCTCTCCTGACTCCTTGCCCGCTTGGAGAACTTGGCTTCCTACCCAGCTCCATTAAACACCAAGCGACTCTCTCCCTATGGCATAGGGTACTAATGAACTTCCTGTCCTGAATCACCCACCCAGATGGTATTCATGCCTCGTGTTCACGTGATGGACAGGTGCAGAAGCATTCCAATGTTAAGTGACACGGAAGAGCAGGAGGTCTGGAAAGCCCCGCGGTGAGCACCTGGTCAGGTAACACAGGCGCTCCCTGGATGGGATGGGCAGGCTGCGGCCTCTCTCTCTCGACTTCCACCCAAGGCTGCTCTTGGACCCTGGTAAACAAACGGCATAAAGATGCCCCCGGGACCCCCGGGCCCTTCCTAGTGTGCAGGAGAGGCAGATGGCTGCGGCCTCACGCAGAGTCAAGGGACGCCCCTCTGCATGGTGTCCAGCCTGCAGGGGGGAGCGGTTGGCAGGATGCATGGAGCCGAACTTGCTCATGGTGGTGGCTAATGCATCGATCGGCTTCTTACAGAAACAGGAATAATGGGAGATTAAGGAGGAAAAAGCTGGTCTCGAGGAGAGGTGTGGAGCTGGCGTGGACGGGGAGATTGTTCACTGAGGAGCTGCACCGGAAGGTGGTGGACAGCTTGGTTCGCACTGTGCATGTCATCCACCTGCCGCTCCGTCATTCTGGCTCCTGCTCAGAGGGACGGGCTGGCCTGTGTGCAGGGGAGGAGACCATAGCTTACCAGCTGTGGCCACTGCCATGGCGCCTCTTCTAAGAAGCCCTGCCTACTTAAACCCTTCGCCCCTTTGTGATTGCGTTCCTGTCTATTGCTGTACCTTCGGAGTTCTTTATGTGTTTTGTATACTAAACCCTTGCTAGAATTGAAACGCTTGGCAGGGATCTGAAAGTATCGTCTCCCTTTCACGAGTGGTCTTTGGTGACTTTGACAGACGGAGCTCCTCAGGAAATCCAAGCCAATTTACCTACTTTTCCTTTGGTTGCGGTATTTTCAGGGTCAGAGCCAAGAATCTGAAGTCACAAAGATTTACAACTACGTTCTCTCCTAAGAGTCCTGTGATTGTTGCTGTTAGTCTCCTGCTTTTGGTTCATGTAGTTCATCTTAGCTGTGCATCACTCCATTCTTGGTTTCACGTGGATGACCAGCCGTCGTGTGAAAGCCTTTCCCATTCTTCTGGACAGCAAGTGGATGTGAGTGTTGTCGTTGACCTCTGTCCTGTTGACTTTCACATCCGCCATTCCCGTACCATCCTGTCCTGACTTCACAGTTCAGGAAAACGTGAAGACCTTCTGCTCTTTCTCATACCTTTGAGTTCTGTGTGTTTCCATATGAATTTGAGGATCACTATGTCCTTTTCTTTTTTGGAAAAAGAGCCAGCTGGAATGTTGGTAGGAATTGCAATCAATTTCTAAATCTCTGTGCTATTTTATTTTATCTTTGTTTTGCCAGTCTTGGAGCTTGACCTCAGGGCCTGGGCACTGTCCCTGAGCTTCTTTTCACTCAAGGCTAGTGTTCTACCACTTGAGCCACAGCGCTACTTGTGGCCTTTTCTGTGTATGTGGTACTGAGGAGTCAAACCCAGGGCTTCATGGATGCTGAGCGAGCCCTCTACCACTCAGCCACGTTCCCGGCCTCCTGCCATTTTAAATGTCACAGCTGAAGTGAGTTGTTTTGATTAGTCTGTCAAGAGGCAGGGTGGGGACATGGATGTCTGTCTCCTTGTGTTGGGAGGGAGAACCATGGGTGCACAGGTGCAACCAGACCGGCCAGGGCTGGCGTCTTCTCTTTTGTTTTTCTTTCCTGCCCTCTCCACTTAGGATGTGTTTCTGCACCACTCTCCACCCTGCCCTGGGCCCAGAAGGCCAAACTCTGTGGACCGTATCAGCCACGCCCCCTGCCCTTTGGCTCTGAGGGATTCATCCAGTAGGAGACCCAGCAGGAAGGACCTGGAGGATGGGAATGAGGAGAGGCTGAAGTTCCTTCCATGCCTTCGCAGCTCCCTCCCTCAGGCAGTGGCTGGCGTGGCTGTGTGTTTTCTACCAGCTGCCCTAGTCCAGAGGGGTTATCATGCCTGTATTGTCAGTCCTGTTGGGCTCTGGCAAGCAGTCTATCTTCTTACTTAGGAGTGTAATCGTGGGTAGCTTTCCCAAGTTGCTAGCCCCAAGCGCATTGCCTACGCTGTTATTTTCTCCTAACCCTGCCAAAATTGTTGTCTTCTCCTCCTCCTCCTCCTCTTCGTCCTTCTCCTCTTCCTTCTTCCTCTTTTCCTTCTCCTTCTTCTTCTACCAGTCCTAGGGTTTGAACGCAGGGCCTGGACACCGTCTTGAGTTTCTGTGCTCAAAGCTAATACTCTACCACTTAAGCCACAGCTTCACTTCTGGACTTTTGCTGTTTAATTGGCGATAAGAGTCTCATGGACTTTTCTGCCCAGGCTGGCTTTGGATCACAATCTTCAGATCTCAGCTCCTGAGTTGCTAGGATGACATTGATGGTTTCTGGCCTAAAATGGTTCTGTTCTTGTCATTAACTTCTCTTTAAATACCTGTTTGCATTGTATCTTTGCTTCCTGTTCTCTTCTGGAAGTGCAAAATAGGAAAATCTAGCAGGTCTATTGCTAAATCAAAGAAGACTCCTCCACACCTTTATGTTAAGCAGTTAGAGCATGAACTTGTGTTAAATAGTCAGAACATGGGCTTCCATTTCCTGCGTGTGCAAGCTACTTACAATCTCTCTCATCCCAACTTCTTTTTTTCCTAGTGTGTTCATTTTTAGAAGTCAAATGACTGATGTTCTCATGGGAAGGAAGACCGATGGAGCCCATTTAATGATTTCACTCATTAACCTGCTGGATGACACCAAGTTTCCATCAGCTTCAAGCTCCAAAAATATCACCAGGAGTCTGAAGAGCCATTTTTCTCTGCAAATCAAAGTCTGAAGAGAGGCACCTTGGCTGTCCACCTGCCGAGCGTGGGGCCCCTGAGCTACAAATTAGAGGCGAGGCTTCTTTCTTACAAACACTCAGTGATTTGTTGCTGAGACTATAACCCAACATCAAAGCTATCCTTGCCAAATAACCCTGCAGTATTTTCAAGCTATGCATTGATATCTGTATTGTCCCTGATGGCCTGCCCAGTTACAGACCAGTTCCATTGAGAAATGGAATTATACTGATAAAGTGTAATTGGTCACATCAGCATTTCTGGCAGTACCAAATCTTACCAAGAGCATGTGATTAGAAGCTTCCTGTGTTGGGGCTGGGAAGGTGGCTCAGTGGTAGAATGCTTGCCTAGCATGCATGAAGCCCTGGGTTCAACTCCTCAGTACCACATAAAAAGAAAAAGCCAGAATTGGTGCTGTGGCTCACGTGCTAGTTCTGTGTTGAAGGCCTAAGACTAATTTTAAAAAATGGCGATGAAGCGAAACTGTGGTTCAAAGCAAAGTGGTAGAGCATTCGCCTTGAGTAAAAGAGCTCTGGGACAGCGCCCAGTCCCTGAATTCAAACCCCATGACCAAAAGAGAAAGAAAGAAGGAAAGAAATATAAAAGAAAGAAAGAAGGAAAGAAGGCAGGAAGGCAAAAAAGAAAGGAAGAAAGAAAGAAAAAGGAAGGAAGGAAGGAAGAAAGAAAGAAAGGAAGGAAGGAAGGAAGAAAGAAAGAAAGAAAGAAAGAAAGAAAGAAAGAAAGAAAGAAAGAAAGAAAGAAAGAAAGAAAG
>NW_012267260.1:2691329-2698401 GCF_000151885.1 Dipodomys ordii | reverse complement strand
GTCCCTCAGCTCTTCAGCTCAAGGCTAGCACTTTACCACTTGAGCCACAGCAGCACTTCTGGCTTTTTTCTTTTTTCTTATGTGGTGCTGAGGAATTGAACCCAGGGCCTGGAGCATGCAAGGCAAGCGCTCTACCACTGAGCCACCTTCCCAGCCCTGTGACTGTGTTTTAATCTGACATAGTACACACATCTCCATCTGGAAGAAACATTCTAAGTGGATGGTCTTATGAAAACGGGACAAAGACTTCCAAAGTGTGAAGCCCGTGACGGCCAGGCCTCCTGTGATCTTCGCTCCCTCCGATGACCCTGAGGCAGACCGCTGGCCTAAAAAGACCCACACCCGCAAGACAGAGTGAGCTCAGTAACAGACCGTTGTAACAAAGCAACTGTCACCACTGCAAAAGCGACTTACACTGATGTTTTTGGCTTTTCATTGCATATGGAAGCTATAGGTATGATAGTATAGCATGTCTGTTAAGTATGCAATAGCACATGTCTACAAATGAACATATTTAAAAATACTTTATTGTGCCTGGTGCTGGTGGCTCATGCCTGTAATCTTAGCTACCAGATTTCAGGAGGCTGAAATCTGAGGATCGCAGTTCAAAGCCAGCTCAGGCAGGAAAGTCTGTGAGACTCTCATCTCCAAACGAGAAAGTGGAGCTGTAGCTCACGTGGCAGAGCATTAAGACTTAAGAGAAAAAGCTCAGGGACTGCGCCCAGGTCCTGAGCATCTCTGTGATAAATGATAGAATCTGAGATGGATGCCAGTGTTCTCCATGATTTATGTGGACTAAGAAAATTAATACAAAGAAGGGTGGTTTTGTGCTTATGACAGCAGCTGTTTGGGAGACATTGTGTCCTCATAACTGGTTCTAACCAGCAGAAGCTGAGCAACTGTGCACGGTCCACCCTCTGTGGACGGCAGCCTTTGTTCCTGTCCTGTGAGAACTGGACTAGCACAATGTACACACTCGCACTTGTATATCCAGAGCACAACCCTTACTTCTCCATCAGCCCGCCCGCCGCCAGCCTTCCCGCCTCTCTCTCTTGTTCCGGATCTGCCCTGGCCTCCCTGTTCGGGAAGCTTTCCACTGGCAATGAATAATCCCACACCGCCTTTTTCTGATCCCTGCGGCGGGCATTGGCTTTACCAGCTCAGAATAACCCAAGGATGTCGGTTCTAACATGATACCCATCTCATTATTCCCAGGGCCCAGAGAGGCCTTGTTCAGGATCACATCGTAAGTATCTATCGTACGCGGAGCTGGGCTTTGAACTTTGGGAGACTCCCTCCCTGTTCTTTACTGTAAGTCTGTGGAGATGGCAGTGTAGGGCCTGGTGAATGCTATTGCCTGAATAGGTCCACCCGCTTCCCATGGAGAGCACCCCGGGGGTGTCTAAAGACCCGGACAATGAGGCAGAGAGCGCCCCGAGAAGAAGCAAGGGAAGGGGAGACGGAGCAGTGGGGCCCAGCAGCCACCACTGCAGCCATCTTTGGAGCTGGCCTCACGTTTAGGATGGAGGTAGGCCTGGAATGGTCCCCAAATTGGGACAGAGCGAGAGGAATAGTTCTATCTGGGCGAATCGACCCACTGCTCGCCTGGTCTAGGGGTCACTGGGCTGCTTTTCCCCTGGGGTTTGGTGTCCAAGCTGTCCAGCGACAGTCACAGTTGACTGCTCTGCGTGGCCGAGCCCTGCACGGCTCTGCTCCCGCCAGCTCACCTTCCCACGCATCTTGGCTGGGACACGGGTGGGCTCTCTCCGTGTTCTGCTGGAGCAGCTGGTGACTGGGCTGTGGGAACAGCCTGTGAAAAACAGTCTCACAGAAGAGGAGCGCAGGTGAACGCACGGATGTATGCGCAGCGGAGTGCATTTTGAAAGCACCGCAAATCTCTTTCTTTTGCACAAATAAGGTGATTGATTTTCAAGGTCCTAGATGAGGAGCTCGATGCTCCCGAACTATTCCCATATTCTGACTTCACCTTCCTTAAAGCCACCAGCTCCTATCCATGCTGCTTATTACAATGATTCTTGAAGAGATGCATAACAAAGGAGGGACTATCTTAATGTGTTTGCTGTGTCTCTCTCTTCACCAAGAACACATTCTCGGTTTCTAACGAGACTCTGAAGCTCACTTGTCGGAAGGCCTCCCTTGTCCACAGAGCCTGCTTTGGTTAACTTTCTCCTTTCTAGCGTCTAGCGTTGCGATAGTTGGATCCACACAGGAGCATATTCTGTGTGACGTCCCTCCCTCACCTCTCATCTCTCATATGCTGCATGAACACAGATAGACACGTCCTTTCTCTCCAACAAATGCAGCTGTTTCCGAAGCATGAGGACTTTAGCTTCGACTTTCCCCTCATATAGCTCCTGACATGTGCCCAGTGTGAAGTACTGCCCCTGGAAAAATCTACTGATCCTGTTCCTTGTCTTCAAAAAGGATGTTTCTGGGGAAAAAAGTTAAGGACTTCACAACCACCTAGACTGGACAGATCGCTATAACAACTTTTCTACAAAATCCTTGGTTTGTTAGTTTGACCCTTCAGCCATGGACATGTACACTGCCTGATCTGTGACGGTGATATGGCACAGTCTCTATTAAGTCCTGAGCAACTGGGAGGAAAATCACAAAGGGGTTTTGAAAAAATATATAGGGCTGGGAATGTGGCTTGTGGTAGAGCACTCGCCTTGCATGTATGAAGCCCTGGGTTTGAGTCCTCAGTACCATATACACAGGAAAAGCTGGAAGTAGTGCTGTGGCTCAAGTGGTAGAGTGCTAGCCTTGAGCAAAAAGAAGCTCAGGGACAGTGCCCAGGCCTGAGTTCAAGCGCCAGGACTGGCAGCACACACACACACACACACACACAGAATTCCGAAGTACACATTCATTGCTAACTTCTCAGCCTCCTGAGAGTAGGAGAAGGCGGTTTTTTGTCCACTCCTTCTACAGTGCCATAAAAACAAATTACATATTTGGATCATAGGGAATGAATGCAATATTCAAGTTGAGGTCGGGAGAGAACCAGGGATGGCGGCTGGAGTGTCGATGAACCATGCTGAGCGGAGCAGAGCTCAATGGAAAATCCACGTTTCTCCCAAGCCCCCAGCATCGGTGAGTTTGTATGTTAGTGCAGGCCAGGGTCTGAGTCCTGCGTCACCTCCATGGAACCCCCTCCCCCTCCTGCTGGGGGTGTGGCAGACGGCGCGGGGCTGAGGGCACGCTTGCTCAGCCTTAACGGAAATGTGAGCCTGCGGAGCTCTTTCTGCTCCCAGAGTGTGTGTGGTGTGTGTCGTTTGGTGCCTAGACCTTCCACGGTGCCCTTCCAGAGGGTTTTCTCGGGTCCGAGCCCCGCGTCCCTCACGCCCCGTCATCTGGAAGTGCCCATGTGCTCCGTGGAGCTCCTCCGTGCCGTGGGACTGCCCCTCGCGTGTCGGCCTGGGTTTTTCCTCGTGGGTGTGCGCACCTTCCCCCTGCCCCATCTACAGCACGGCTCAGAGCCTGCGGCTCCTTCCAGAGTGCTCAGCGGATGACACTGAGCGCCAACAAGCATTTGTTCATGGTGTGCAGATGCGACCATGTTCACCCGTCCATCTGCTCACCCACACCAGCTCGTGTCTGCTGGGTGACACGGAGGGCGTCTAACTCACCCCAGCAGAGCAGGGATGTGAGGCCGGGAGAGCAAGCATCCCGACTCAAGCGCTGCCTCTGGCAGGGAGGGCACTGGCTGCCTCGACACGTCACCTGGACAGTACCTTAGTTACTTATTTGGTGCTGGTCCTGGACTTGAACTCAGGGCCTGGGCCCTGTCCTGGAGCTCTTTGGCTCAAAGTTAGCGCTCTGCTGCTTGAACCACAGCTCCACTTCTGGCTTTTGGGTGATTCATTAGAGATGTGAGTCTCATGGACTTTCTTGCCTGGGCTGGCTTCAAACTGTGATCCTCAGACCTCAGCCTCCTGAGTAGGCAGGATTGTCGCTGAGAGGCGCTGGCACCCGGCTGAAATCACACAACCCCGTTCTCCGGCTTCCAACACGCCAGCAGTCCCTAGCGTTGTGTCAGCCCGAGTCTTGTCTTAGAGCTCATCTCCGTGCACGTCACCTGCTGCCCTCCCCCTGCCCCCCACGGCCCTCCCCCCGTTCCCACTTGCAAAATCCACGCAAGGCGGTGTCTGACCGTCAGACACTGTGGGCTCCTGCCCTGCCCGTGTCTGGCCTCGGCCGTGGCCTCTGCCTGCGGCTCTCCCCTTGCCGTTTCTCCTGGCTGACCTCTCACAGTAACAACCAGCGCAAGGCTGGCTTCCCTCCTTGGGGAAGAGCAGGGCGGCCATGGGGGGGGAGGCACAGGGCCCCGGGCATGGGGAGGTCGGGCGGGCTTCCCGGCGGTGGGAAGGCCTTGGGTTTTCCTCCCAATGAGAAGAGATGAGAGGAAAGTCCTGTGATTAGAAGAAGGAACAATCAGACCGGCTGCGTTGGCAGTGACTCTGGGACGTTTGCAGGGAGGACTCGCGGCAGGGATTTAGGGTGGAGCCCTAAAGGATTGGGTCATTCTCCTCCAAAGGAAAGATGGTGGCAACAGGAAGCCTGCGGGAACAGAGTCCTCATTTCTGTGCGTGTTGGATTTCCCTCCCCCTGCTGAGCTGGAGGCAGCCGCTGAGCCCAGTTCCCAGAGACCCTGCGGCGCGGTGAGGAGAAGCGGGCGGCGGAGGCAGAGCGGAAGCGGCTGTGTCCTGCGGGCTGGCGTCTGGCGTCTGGGCAGCCCACCGGCCAGGCTTTGACTCCTCCCTGAGCACCGTGTGGGCATGCACACCAGGAGGAGGAGCTGGGGTTCAGAAAGGCCACCAGGAGCCCCGAGGGGGGCCTGTGGTGGGCGGGGAACGAGGCCTCCACTGCCACCTTCAATGCCCCACCACACAGTGGAGCTGAACTTGGCCTGGCCCGGGGTAAACCGAGTCCTCAGGCTGCTGTCCGAGGAGCTGAACTTGGCCTTCCCTGGGTAAACTGAGTCCTCAGTCTGTTGTCGAAAGCACCCCAGAGCAAGGCAGGCCTTCCAGGGGATTGCTTTTTGTTTTTTACAGGTGAAGAGCAAGGCAGTATTAGGTGATAAAGACCAACCAACAAACACGCCTTCCTGAGCAGGAAAGCAACCCACAGAACACAAGATGCCGGAATCATCACCTTCATAGAGTTAAAACGAAAACAAGACCCCGCGTTGCCCATGTACAGTGGGTGGCGCGTCCATGCTCAGTCTTGGAACAGATAGGTAAAGCCGGCACGCCTCTTAGAACAGTCCTGTTATTTAAACGCCTCACCCTCCGCGTCTCCGCCTGGCTCACCTTCCTCCCTCTGTTTCCCCAGCCCTGGGCACACGCCGTACATGGCCACAAAGTCCCCTGCCTTGGACTTGGAGACGGACCCACCACAGTGAGGGGTCCCTTCATTGTGTTTGTGAAGTAGCACGTGTCTCTCGCACAGGGAAGTTCGTTTCCACTCGTGCACAACTCCCACACCATATTCCCATCCTCCCTCCCTCCCTCCTCCCTCCTTCTCAAGCAGCTTCAGTGGGCTTTATACTAACTTCATGTAGCTAGATAGGTGGACAGACAGACAGGCGATGGATAGATAGATCTTCTTCATTCCTCAGTACCCTCTCCTTCCCCCCCTCGCCCTGCTCCTCTCCTGGACAGTCACCCCCTCTTTTACATTTCATTCATCACCGTTACCATTTTAGATCCACAAATGAGGGGCCTGGGGTATCCGGCTTTGTGAGCTGGCGCTTCTCACGCCCCATGATGATCTCCACCTTCATCCATTTCCCTGAAAATGACATCATTTCAAGTTTCCTTGTGGCCTAGATAAATATCACATAATGTTTATGTACCATATTTTCTTTTTTTCAAATAAATATCCTTTATTAAAGAAAAGAAGGAATATTGTTAAGCACCAAAAACTGTATGTTTTTACATTGCATGTACAATAAGTATGTACCATATTTTCTTAACATGTGTAAGCAGCATCATTATAATTTTATGATATGATTTTTAAAATTTTTATTGTCAAGGTGATGTACGGAGGGGTTACAGTTACGTAAGTCAGGAAATGAGTGCATTTTTTTGGGGGGGTCCGGTCGTGGGGCCTGAACTCTGGGCCTGGGCGCTGTCCCTCAGCTCTTCAGCTCAAGGCTAGCGCTCTACCACTTGAGCCACAGCGCCACTCCTGGCTTTTTTCTTTTTGCTTATGTGGTGCTGAGGAATCAAACCCAGGGCCTCAGGCATGCAAGGCAAGCGCTCTACCACTGAGCCACCTTCCCAGCCCTGATGGTTATTTTAATGCACTCCACTATTATAAATGATATGATATAAATATGAGTAAGTTTCTGTGTGTGTGTGTGTGTGTGTGTGTGTATTCCTGGATATATACCTAGAGGGGCATTGCTGGGTCATGTAGTAACTCTATGTTTAACTATTTGGTGGTTGCCAAGCTGTTTTTCAAAGTGGCTGCACTTGCCATAGTTTATGAAGGTTGTAAGTTCTCTGTGTCTTGATCTACACTGGCTGTTGTCGGGCTTTTTAATTGTACTTATCCTAGTGGGTTTAAAGTGGATTTTCATTGTGGGTTTGATTTGTACTTCTCTGACAGTGCTGAATATTTCAGGGACTCATTGGCCATGTGTGTACTTTCTCTGAAGGTCTAGCCACAGACTTTTATTTTGTGCTGGTTGTGGGGCTTGAGTCAGTCAGGGTTGGTGCTGTTCTCTGAGCTTTTCTGCTTTACCACTTTAGTCAATCTCCACTTCCAGTTCTTTGGTAGTTAATTGGAAGTAAGAGTCTCATGAACTCTCCCACGTGGGCTGGCTTTGAACTGCTCAGATCTCAGCCACCTGAGTACTAGGGTTACAGGCGTGAGCCACCGGCACCCAGCTTTTCTGTCTATTTTTATTTGGGACATCTGTATTTTTATTTATTTATTTTTTACTTTTTTATTGTAAAGATACTATACAGAGGGTTACAGTTACATGAGTGAGGTAATGAGTACACTTCTTCTTGAACATTGTTACCCCCTCCGTTGTTTT
>NW_012267260.1:2687786-2690858 GCF_000151885.1 Dipodomys ordii | reverse complement strand
CAAATGCCATTATTTTGTCATTTCTAATGGCTGCATAATATTCCATTGTGTATAGATACCACAATTTTTGGATCCATTCATCTGTGGTGGGGCATCTGGGTTGTTTCCATATCCTAGCTATTGCGAACAGTGCTGCAATAAACATGGAGGTGCACGTGTCCTTGGACATCTGTATTTCTATTATTGCATTAGAAGAATTTTTCATACATTCTAGATACTGACCCCTTCTTCGATAGACGGTTTGTAGATATTTTCTCCCATTCTGTATGCTGTTTCTTTCTAAGGCATGTTTTTATTTTAACGCAGGACAATTTATTTGTTGCTCACAAATGTAAGGTCAACTGTAAGGACGCTTCACATTTCATTTGGGTGCCATATCACAGCGGCGCTAGAAACTGCTTTTCTCCAGCTCTTCTCCTGCCCTGGCCTGGGACAGGTCCGGCCCTGTGGGCCCCTGCTGGGCCAGCTCTTGCTGTTGAGACACCGCAGTCTGTAAGGCAGCTCACGAAGGGCTGCACTGGACCGCATGGTGTGCTAACCATACGGTGGGTGGCGGGTGGTTCGATGCTCAGAGTTCTGCTTAGAAAAGGCTCTTGGAGGGAGGGACTGGGCTAGAACATGCTCTTATCTGTAAAAATAAAAAAAAAGATGTCCCTGAACTTCCTGGCTGGCTTAGCAGACATCTTGCCCCCGACAGCGTTCCCAGGTCTCAGCTTGACTTCACCTCCTCTTCACTGGCTCACGAGTCATATCTTGCCTCTTCCTGGAACACTCACCTTCCCCTCCCTCCCCCTCCTCCCCCTCCTCTTTCTCCTCTTCCTTTTCTTCTCTTTTCTCAGTACTAGGGATCAGACTTGGCGCCTTGTTCATGCGAAACAAACAGGTTTTGTTTTTTACCTTTGGTCTCGGTTGGCGTTGAACTGCAAACCCTCATGCCTCTGCCTGGAAGTAGCTGGGATTCCAGGCACGCGCTGGCTTCTTCGGGATGGATGTCAGCGCGGAAGCGACCTGCCTCCTGCCTCGCAGCTTGCTTCCCTGGAACAGCCCGCTCCCAACCCCTCCCGTCTGGAGAGAAGAGCACTTTCATTGTGGGGTTGATCTGGAAATTTCTCCTCATAACACTCACCAGGGTTTCTAAGATGTGTCGGTGAGTATTTGTCGCAAGCCTTCACCCCACTAGAGTGGAAGCTCCCGAGTGGGCCCGGCACCGTTCATCCAGCATCGTTGGGCAATATTACCTTTTCCAGGCGAGGCACCGTTACCGAGTGCAGGGCCTGTGAGAAACGTCTTTGGCTCTGTGCACAGCTAGACGTGGGGTGCTACAAAGCGGTGAAGATGGCGGACAGGGGAGAGAGTGGTCAGGCGAGCGCTGGCTGGTGTCTCCAGGGGACACGAGCAGAGCGGGGCCGGGCTTTGGCCTGGTCCCCACAGAGGCGGTGCGGAAGCGGTGGAATATTCTCAGAAGTGTCTAGACTGCTGTGACTGAAGGCAGTTTTCCTCTGGGCTGCTCTCTTGAGCAAAAAGTTCGTTGCATTCAAGTTGCTTTTTTTTAAACCAGGTCAAGTACCTGCCATGGAAAAGCAAACACCACACGGAAGTCATAAAAACAGGTCTAAGTTTAGCTGCGAGTTTATTACTGAATTCTGCAGGGAGCTGATTAAACGAGCCCCAGTGCCATCCTTTCATGGTCAATTTGTATGGGCAGTTATAAATAGCGGGGTAAATGCTGCCTGCAAGGCAGCTAGCCAAAAGCTTTGGGTACATAAAGAGACTCTTGTTCTGGGTACAAGGCAATTCTTATGGAAGGTTTCTGAAAATGAAAGTAGAATAAAGCAGTTTGTCAATGGACAGTCTGATAAAAATGAATTTGATAGGATTCCATTCAAAGTGTCTTACGTCCTTCATACATGAACTGTGATCTCAAATCCGTACTTACATAGCATCAATAATAAATTTGTGTATTAATAGTCAGTGATTAAATTATAGAGTGTTGAAAATGTGGTGATATTTCAGTGTGAAAATTATTCATGGTATAAAACTATTCTCATAAATATACTTTATTTTACTTTATTTTTTGTGCCAGCCCTGGGACTTGAACTCAGGGCCTGGGTATTGTCGCTAAGTTTTTGTGCTCCAGGTTAGTGCTCTACCACTTGAGCCACAGCATCACTTCTAGCTTTTTGGGAGTTAATTGGAGATAAGAGTTTCATGGGCATTCCATGAACCTTGATCCTCAGATCTCAACCTCCTGAGTAGCTAGGATTATAGGTATGAGCCACCAATGCCCGGCTTTTTCTTATAAATGTAATGCATAGTTACTGGAGAATAATAATCAAGTTATTATGCTTAGAAGAAAGAAAAATACTTAACATTTCAGCAACTAGGGCTCACCTCCCTCACAGCTCTTTTGGGGTTAGTGAATGTGTCATTATTTCTTTTCTCTTCAGAGCTAGGGATTGGATCCGGGCCTTGCATATGCTCCGCCAATGCGCCGCCACCCAGACACATCTCCAGCATCTGCTCTCAGCATTAATTCCTCTGGTTGGGTTTATTAATACTGTGAAAACTAACTTTAAACATTAACATATTGCCACACGCCGGTGGCTCACGTCTATAATCCTGGCTACTCAGGAGGCTGAGTTCTGAGGATTGTGGCTGGAAGCCAGCCTGGGGGAATAATATGGAAATTAGATTCTCTATGGACATCAGAGATGACAATCGTTTTGTATTAGAAGCAGACTGGGAAATGAGGAAGGGGTGCAAAAATGGTCTACAAGAAATGTACTCATTACCTTCCTCATGTAACCCCTCTGTACATCATCCTTACAATAAAATAAAATAACTTTTATAAAAAAGAAGTAGACTAAGAAGAAATAAGCTTTCCAGAACACGTAACAAAGAACTGGTGAGTTTGGTAAGACAACAGACACAGGTGCCAAAAGATTAGAACAGACGAGTCACAGACGGGCCACAGACGAGCCACAGACGAGCCACGACGAGCCACAGACGAGCCACGACGAGCCACAGACGAGCCACAGATGAGCCACAGACGAACCACAGATGAGCCACAGA
>NW_012267260.1:2673564-2687696 GCF_000151885.1 Dipodomys ordii | reverse complement strand
CGAGCCACAGACGAGCCACAGAGCAGTCACAGACGAGCCACAGACGAGCCACAGACGAGCCACAGACGAGCCACAGATGAGCCACAGACGAGCCACAGATGAGCCACAGATGAGCCACAGATGAGCCACAGACGAGCCACGACGAGCCACAGACGAGCCACAGACGAGCCACAGACGAGCCACAGACGAGCCACAGATGAGCCACAGACGAGCCACAGACGAGCCACAGAGCAGTCACAGACAAGCCACAGACGAGCCACAGACGAGTCACAGACGAGCCACAGACGAGTCACAGACGAGCCACAGACGAGCCACAGGCGAGTCACAGAGCAGTCACAGACGAGTCACAGAGCACCACCAAAGAGCCCAGACCCGACGGGAAGATGTCCTACATCTCTTCAGGAACTATAACGTAAAACATTAATACATTTTGCTCAGTAGATTCGCTAACAAACAAAAGGCTGATGATCTTCTGGTATGCATTCTAACATTAGAAATTACACGTCTGTGTTTGCTGAGGATTTCGATACTCTGGTTGACCAGATGTCTCTTGATTGGAAATCCATGTAAATTTCCTTATTTAAGAGTATCGTTGAAACTTTGCAGAAACCCTGGGTGCTGGGGCAAGATCTTAAGAGATGCAGAATGCTGCAGCAGTGCCCAACAGACTTTTGCAGTGACCCTGTCTGTGGATTTTCAGTGTCTGCTCTCCACGGAGGGCTGGAGGACGAGACCTACTTTTTCCGTGTCTTTCTGAAATGCCATCGAGATGGATGGCCTAACACAGAAAATGTTCCCAGCACCTTGAGAACTGTAGCTCCTTCTTCAATGCCGGAGCCAGTGAGTCTGGTCAGAAAATAAAAAATCAATCACACTCACATAATTCAGGGGAAGGAATTGCTCATGTAAAAACTATACTTTTAGAACTGAGTGTGTAAAAATTGATCTGAAAATGGCCGTCAGACTGAAGCATGGGAGCGCAGAGTCTCAGGCTTTCTACAACACCGCCTGGCTGGTTGGTGTGTGTCTTGTACACGTATACACTCTCCCTGCGCTGGCTCCCCAAGATTTTGTGATGTTGGCCTTCAGACATTACAGAAATGCCTCCTGGCTTCAGAATCTAAGCTTCCACAGTGCAACACATGCGATCTAGTGAACATAAACAAAAAGCAAATTTTCAGAGTTCTTGCTGCCCGTTTCAGCCACATTTGGAGCAGGATGTTTTAAACATTCGTAACGAATGACAAACAGTCCAGACTGCACGCTTCTTTCTTTCTGCTTAAAATTTGAACCGCGTACAACGTGGTGGCTGAAATTGTCTTGCAAGTTAAATGATGAAATTACGCTATCCTAACCAAAATGAACGCATTCTCATACCTACATAGTCACATCGCAAGAAACATCGTAAGTCGAGGGCCCCGACTGACAGGTTTCCTGACCCCAGTAGGTAAGATGCATTTATACTAATGCTCATGCCTTGTAGCAGCGGGGAGCACTTGTTATAACCAATGAGCCAACTGTGGTTCATTGCTATTCCTGAAAACAATCCACTTTACAAATGGGGCACTGGTGGCTCATGCCTGTAATCCTAGCTACTCAGGAAGCTGAGATCTGAGGGTGGCAGTTCAAAGCCAGCCCAGACAGAAAAGTTTGTGAGGCTCTTATCTCCAATAAACCACCCAGAAAAAGCTGGAAGTGGTGCTGTGGCTCAAGTGGTACAGTGCTAGCCGTTAGCATTATCCCCGCCTCTGAACCTCAGCGCCTGCCCCAGGGCTCCTGCCATATAGCAGGATAGGGGCAGACACCATGGGCTCCCTCTCCCGAGGGAGATATGGCCCCTCTAATAAACCTTGTAATAATCATCTTTCTCCTGTGCCTGCCTGCCTCTGCGTGGTCCCCTGGGATGGTCGTGATGGATCCTACCTTGAGCACAAAGAGGCTCAGGGATGGTGCCCAGGTCCTGAGTTCAAGCCCCAGGACTGGAAAACAATAACAACAAGAACCCACTTTATTTAAGTGTTCACTGCACAATTGCACAATTCTGTGCATTCTAACAGGTAGGTAATGACCGGCTGTCTACCATTTTTCTCATCATGCTTTCTTTTGCTGTGCTAAAAATTCTCTGCACTCCTGGCCCGAACTTTCAGCCAGTTCTGAACTTCTTAATGTGGCCAGTTTGGTCTTTTCCAAATCGACTCCTTTTCCTTGGCAAGGTGCCCTTAATTTTTCCTCCACATCTTTTTCATGGCTTGACAGCACATTTATTTTTAGTGCTGAGAACACTGATTTTCGAGCTGCCCTGCAGTTGGTCTCTCCAGCCACAGAAGGACATCTTGGTGCACCAGCCGGCTGTAATGAATACAGCAGCTATGAGCATCTGGGGCAGATTTCCAGGCGGACACAGTTTTCAGATATTTATATAAATACCAAGGAACATGATTCTGGATTGTCAGACGATCTTTAGCTCTGCAGGAAATTGCTGACTTTACCTGGACCATTTTGTGTCCCTACTAACAACAAGTGTTCTTATCCCACGTCCCCGCCAGCCTTTGGTCCTGTCAGTGTTCTGGAGTTTAGCCACTCTAAGGGGGTTACGGTGGTAAACCATTGTTAATTCTAATTTGCAATTCCTAATGGCATATGATGATACGCCTCTTTTTTCTTTATATACTCTTTTGTCCTCATCTTCTTTGGGGAGATATCTGTTCTGATCTTCTGCCTGCTTTTTATTAGGCAATTTTCTTGTTATCAAGTTTTAATAGTTTGTATCTCTTTAGGACACAGACTTCTATTGGATATACATCTTGCAAATATATTCTCTCAGTATTTAGCTTTTTTTTCACTCCTTTAAGGATATCTTTTGTATAGCAAAGTTTTTCTTTAGGAAGTCCAGTTTATCAGCCGGTTTTTTTTTTTTTTTCATGCTGGACCTAAAAAGCCACAGTGAAACAAAGTTTTCCTGGCTCGCTCCAAACTTAAACATGTAATATCTAGGGACTGCCAGGTAGCTTAGTGGTAGAGCTCTTGATTAGCATTTGCAAGGTCCTGGGTTCAATCCCAACAAGCAAAAAAATATATATGTAGATAAAAGTAGATTTATCTCGATTTACAACCTATGTTACCTTCTAGGTTTCATGGTTTTGTGTCTTTTTGTTCCTCTCCGTGGGTCTGGAAGGCCTTCTGAACACGATGGGCTGAGCGAACACAGATTGATGCTCTCCCAATTAAGTAGGCCTCTACATTTTTGTTGACCACAGCCTGGGTTCTAATGTTCTTCACTAGGCCGCATGCAGACACGGTGACAACGAAAACTCACGAAGACTGTATTTTCCTTTGTTCACTTTTTCCTCCTTGTTCTGAGGGTCAAACCCAGGCCCGTGCTGTGCTTGGGGCCTGCATTAAAGCACTGATGGACATTTCCGGACTCCCCCTCTTCTTGATGGGATTGGTGCTTGTCTACACAACCCAGGCGGGTCTTGAATTCCTCACCCACTCACCTCAGCCTCCCGGGGACCGGGATTACATGTAGAAACCACCATGCTTGAGCATTTTTTTTCATTTTTCTATTAAAAATTACTCCATCTTATACATGAAAACACGAGTCTTGCACGTCAACAGGATGCCGTGGGGAGTTTTGATACATATACATATTGCATAAAGTTACATAATACATGAAGTGATAACATGGAAATGAAAAGCCCTCAGGATGGCTCCCCACTCCCCCTCTCCTGGGCATCTGCCTGCTTCTAGAAGAACCGGAGGTGGAGGGGAGGTGGCGGACCCCTAGGGGAGGTGGCGGACCCCTAGGGGAGGTGGTGGACCCCTGCAGGCCCGGGCTGAGCCTTGCACAAACCCTCCAACCAGGCCCACGGGTGAGGCAGGAGACCGCAGCGCTCACTGCTGACAGTAACGAGGACGGGAGGCGCATCTGATTCTAACTTTCCCAGTATTGGAACAAGAACAGGCAAAACAAAGGGCGACACTGCCTTTGGAAGCCAGCCTCGCGCCATGATCCCCAGTTCTGCCTTTGGAAGCCAGCCTTGCGCCATTATCCCCGGTTCTTTTTGCGTCTTTGGCGGGGGAGGCAGGACGGGGCTTTGAACTCAGCGCCTCACGCTCGCTAGGCAGACGTTCTACCACTGAGGTCACCTCCGGCCCTTTTTGCACTCGTGAGTTTGAAATAAGTTCTCACTTTTTCCACAGACTCATGCATGCCTGGGTCAAAATCTTCCTATTTTAGGTTTCCTACCCTAGCTGGGATGCCAGGCATGTGCTACTATGCCCGGCTATTGGTTAAGCAGGGGGTCTTGTGTGTCTGTCTGTCTGGACTGGCCTTCCACACTTGGCCTCTGCCAGCTCATGACCCCGCAGCAGCTGATGGTCACTTCTAAACTCTCACAAGCAGGAGACGACCGAGCCTGGAGAAGGGCCGGGCTAAGCCTCCACGCTTTGGTCTCCCTGCCTCTTGTCCACAGGCTCCTGCCACATGGTCCACAATGCCCTGCCTGACCTCCAGCCAAGGACTGAAATCCCTGACACTGTGAGCTGAACACGGACCTTTCTCCCCCTCCCTGCCACCTCCCCTCCCCAGCCGCCTCCCTCCCCCCAGCCACCTCCCCCCCTGTTTTGGATGCTAGGTGTTTATGACAATTGTGAAGAGTTTAACACGTGAGTGTGACGGACCAGAAAACATGGGGCCACGAAGCAGTGAGCCATGCTCCCCTTCGGTGGCTGGTCTGGATTGCAGGAGGAAAGGCAGGTGTCCTTAGGAGTGGCAGAACAAAGCCGGTCTCCAGAGCAACAGGTTCTTGAGCTCAGTGACCAAAAGGGGCCAACACACAAGGACACTCAGAAACATCTGTAAAACGCCCGTGGAACCGCCCGGGAGTTCTCCTCCGTTGGGTGTGGTAGGTGCGCACTCAAACTGGGATGCTTAGCATACCGAACGTTTATGTTGCTAATAGTAACATTTTCATACCCACTGCTCTTTGGAGCCAGAAAAGGAGAGAATCTCCCCAGTTCTGTTTTTACTTTTCATTGTTTGTTTCTAAGCTTTGCGGTGTGCTAGCCTTGCCCTGTCTCCTCCGCCAAACGCAGTCAAGTTTCTCCAGATCAAACAGACACGCCTTATGGGGGGAACATATCCACGAAGAGCGCCGAGCATGAACTGAGCATGAACTTCGACTTGACGAACTCCACTTGCTTCCCTCCCTGCTCCTCTGCCGCTGGGCCCGGGGAAGAGGGAGAGAGCTAAGGTCTTGCTCTTCCAGTTCCTGGCGGAAGCCCCGCCCCCCCTCCCCCCCCCACCCCCCGTGCCCTGGAGGAGTCTGCACAAGCAACCAGATGCACCTGCCGCTCGCCTGCGCGCTTCCCCTGCACAGGGCGGCAGGGATTCTCATTTCCCAGCAGCCCCAAGGAGTGCACTGCCCCTGGCAGGCTCAAGAGAGGGAGAGCAACAGATCCCGGGCTCAAGGGCCGGGTCCCGGCCATAATCCTTTAGAGCAAGGATGTCCTCTCTAGTTGGAAAACTTCCCACGCTCTTTGTAACTCCCCCTTGAGAGCAGCGGGCGGAGCCGCTCGGAAGCAGAGGCTGACATTCGTTCAGCATCTGTCCTGTGCCTGGCACTGCGCCCGATGGCCAGTTCCTGCCCGGGTGACGTCCCTCAGCAGATGCTATCAACCCTGTGTTTACCGAGAACAAAGCGGAAACTCCAAGAGAGCAAAAGGAACATTTGTCGGGTCACGAAGCTGGGGTGGACGCCAGAGACCCTGTGCTGCTCAGTAGCCCGGACACTCAGTCTACGGGAGCCGGAGGCCAGCCACACAGTCTTTTTTTAAAAAAGCAAAGCAAAGCAAAGCACGCAACGCTGTACAGGAACAAGGTGTCTTTGGCAGGCAATTCAGGTAGCAGAAACCAAGTGGAAATAGGTGTAACCAGCAGGGTGAGTTTGTTGGAAATAAGACTGACTGCAAGTGTGAATTTGTTGGAAATAAGTTTAACCGGAACTGTGAATTTGTTGGAAGGAAGAGTAAGCACAAGTGTGAATTTGCGGGGAACGGTGTGGGTTCCCCCTAGAATGGAAGGCAAGTTGAACAGCCAAGGCTGAACTTTCCACTGCCACCGCTCTGACCACAGCAAGCTTGTGTTTTTCTCTGAATTGCAGTTCTCGAAGGAAGGAACTGTCATGGCTTCAGGCCAGCCAATGGGAGCCTCTTCCCAGGTCAGGTGTGTCCCCTGGTGCACTGGTCCAGACACAAGTCATGAAGTGCAAACAAGACCGCTGGGTTCCTGAGAACAAAAGGAAACGATCTGGTACTGGGTGTTTTTTGTGCTTGGATACCACAGAGCAAGTGCTTGTTGCTGGTGTTTGTTTTTCTTAGTCTCTGCCGAGCACTTTGGAAACCTTTGCTCAGTCATTCTTTCTCATTTGACTCCCGGGCAGGGGTGCACAAGACTGTATGTACTCAAGAAAAACATGGGATGTTTCTGTCCACCCATTGTCAGTTGTTTACCTCCATTGCAGCAAATCAAGACAGGAGAAATGAACTGTTTATTCTCGAGTCCCTGGGTATCAAGGGGCTGGAAGGAACGGGGAAATGTTTGTGGACAGAGCCATTGTGTTGACTGCTGGATGAGTACCAGTTACCAGATGGGTGGGCCTTAACAAGTAGGTGCTTTGTGTGCTTTTTTCTTCTTTTATAGGAAATTGTTTTCCCTGGTTTACAACTGTGGTGAATTTCTTTTGTTATGGAAGTCAATAAACCATGTATCTGAGACCCGCGGTTCCCCTCCGCCACTCACTGTGGCCTACTTTCCCATTTTGTACAACTCTAACTTCACAGCCGATGGGAGCAGTGCGGGCTGGCTGGTTCACTGGCCGGCTGCGGCCACTGGCAGACAGACCAGTCCTCTCCTGCCACCCTGAGGGCACTGCTGGAACTACAGGAAAAGGAGGAGCAGGTGAACGTGAGCTTGTAGTGTGTAAGTAATTATACCGCTCCCTTTGAAATTGTAGCTTACAAAAACTCATCAAAGAACGACTAATTTTGGGAAACATGACCTTCTGGAAGCCTTAGAATGACAGGCAGGGTTAGGGTTCATACCTTCTAGTGCCTGTACAATGGTCGGTCTTGCGCCTCTGAGATTAATATGTGGCTATGTGGAACGTCATAGGGAGGTGCCTGTGCCCTTTCCCCAATTTTCCCCACAGGAAGGAAGTGATTTATAGCATGGTCTCACAACCAGGACCCTGATGTTGACGCGATGTAGCAATCCTACATCTGTATGCCTCTTCTCTGTTTCTGATCATCATTGTGGCCCCCGTGGCTGTTTGGTCAGCGGCTCCATGTTACTGTGACAGTAGCCAGCACTGAGATACCGTATATATTTTGAGGGGTGGTAGGCAGTTCCTCTTTAAGTCGACTCATGTCTCCAGGTCTTTTTGGCTGGTTCCTGGGGCTTGAATGTAGGATCTTGTGCTCTTATGTGGCCTTTTCATGCATAGCTAGTGCTCTACCACTTGAGTCCACCACCAGTTCCAGCGCTTTTGCTGGTTCCTTGGAGATGAGAACGCACAGATTTTGTCAGCCTGGCCTCGCTCTGAACCTGAACCCTCAGATCCTGGCTCGAGTAGCTGGGTGACAGGCATGACCTATAGGTGCCCAGCTCTGATTCCTGGCTTTTGTGTTTGCTTGAGCTGTCCTGGAACCAATCCTCCTAACCGCAGCCTCCCTTTGACAAGTAGCGTGACCAGTCAGGTGTGAGTCACCTGTGCTTGGCTTATACTTTTCTAAATACCCCTTGGCAGGTACTTCTGAAAGTGTCGCTAGGACAAGTGAAATATTTATGAAGCATACCGGCGAGTAACTGGGAGAAGTCAGAGCTCACTCTCACGGAGTGGGGCAGTCTTACCTCAATGGAGAGGTCTCGGGCAGGAACTCGGGGCGCCATGTAGCACGCAGCGTTTGTTCCGCAGGGCCCCGCTTCACTTACGTATCGCAGCGAGTGTTTAGGCCAAGGCAAGGCGTGGAAGTGGCACAGTGTCCGGGACCTGTGGAGAACCGGCACACGGTGGGTGGGCAAAGCAGACTTTGGGTTAGAAGCAGGTTGAGAAAGTCAGTGCGCTGGGTGGGAGAGGCTGGGAGGCCCCAGGTTCTGCTTGTGTGGCGAGTTCTGCTCCCCGGCAGGATGCTCAGCTATGCTCAGGAGGTGCGGCTCCCGCAAGGCTGTAGGCTTACCTCATCCTGGGAGAGCAGTCACTTGCTTCAAAATTTAGAAACAAGCCAGGTGCTGGTGGCTCATGCCTGCCATCCGAGCTACTCAGGAGGCTGAGATCTGAGGATCATGGTTCAAAGCCAGCCTGGGTAGGAAAGTCTGTGGGACTCTTATCTCCAACAAACCACCAGAAAAACAGAAGTGGCACTGTGGTTCAAGTGGTAGAGCGCTCGCCTTGAGCTGAAGAGCTGAGGGACAGCGCCCAGGCCCAGAGTTCAAGCCCCACGACTGACCACAAAATAAAAAAAATAAAAAATAAAAATTTAGAAGTAAAGCTAGGTGTGCCCTTAGAGCTGCAGGCAGTCATGAAGACTTCAGATAGAGTGTGGCAGGAATGTTTCTTTCCCATGGCCAGCCGACAGGCCGGCGTCTGTCCCTGGGGCCCATTAGAAATGCAGCTGTGGCCCCACTGACTCCGAGCCAGAAGAGTCCGGAGTTTGGGAGAACTGTGTGACCACACGGTCACTCAGAGAAACAAGTCTCTGCTTGGACACAGTCTACTGCCCAGAGGAGGCCCGCTGGGTTGTAGACGTGTGTGTGGGTGGTGGGAGGATGGACATGTGCTGCTGTGGATGCGAATCCAGCTGTGGGAAGTCTCCGCAGGTCCTGCTGGTTGCTGAGACAGAAGAGGGCCTTGCCCACCTTGCCCACTGCTCAGCAGCGCTGCACTAGTTTGGAGGAAAAGGAAATTTTGCTTCCGGACACAGGGAGTGGCAGGGCCTGCAGGGCCTGTGGCTCTGGGGCTCGGGCCCCATCCGCATGGGGCCTGGGCAGTTAAACTACTTGGGTGCCTTTCATGGCAGAACTTAGGCACATTCAGGAGCCTTTTGAATACTAACTCCATTCTTTTGTTTCCTCACACCACATGCAGTTTGTCTGCCTCTGGACAATGTGATTTACACTCAATCTGTAAAAGACAAAGCCATCCTGAGTCCTCCAAAATACACGCAGGAAGCCAAAGCAGATGTGGCTGCAGCAGCTTTATTGCAATCTGTTAAAATCAGCATCACAGTTAAATATTTATGCATAATCTATAACACAGCTGTTTCAGAAGCAGTTAGGACATTTAACTAAAAATAACAAACCAAAACATCAACACAAAGCTGTAAGGATTATCTGGAACCGAAATTATTTACAGTGAAACATTTAGGGTCCTGATTCACAAAACTTAGTGCATTTCATGATTTCTGGCGAGTTTCACGAAGGTAAGCAGAGAGCATGTGTTTCCAGAGAAGTCTGGAGCCAGCAGCTCTTACATGCTGGTTGGGCGGTGCGCTTTCTGGGAGCTCGAATGAGTAACGCAGCCCAACTGCGGCCGCTGCATGGGATTTGAAATTGTAATTACACAGCAGCAACCAGAACGGGCCACAGAGCAGAGCCCAGGCCGCGCTCACAGCGGTCTGTGATCTCCCCGCCCAGGCCGCTGTGAGCAGGTCTCAGTGATCTCCCCGCCTTTTTTGGTGAAAAGCAAAACTAAAACAAAATCGGCCCCTCCCTGCAACTCTGGGTTAAGATTCTCTTTCCTTCCTACAGAGTCAGACACAGTAAAGTGAATCAGCACATTTAAAGAAAGAAGCAAAGTTGCTTGTATGGTGGCCAGAGTGAAGTGGGTTTTTCTTCATGGGTCAAAGCCTGGGCAGGGTGACCAAGAGGCCAGCTAGTCCATGGCCAAGAAAACCGTGCCAGAGAGGCCAGGAATCCAAGGTTACCCCAGAAGAGCGGCCGGGTACCTCAGGACTGTATGTCTTCAACATAAACTAACAGGAGGAAGTGTTACCAAGAAAAAGCGATACTAACAGGAAGTGTTACTGAGTTAAAGCGATACATTCAGCGAATCAGATGCAGGTAGTCTCCGAAGGAACTTTTACAGTAAACACTTTCAACTCGGGAATGCCAGCACTGCACGGTTAGCACACAGGACGCTGACAAAGCTGCGGTGACAGAGCGCCTCCCGAGCACGAGATCCAAACGTACAGGTCGGTCCCCAATGACTTCCGAGACAGGGTTATTAAAATACATCGTTAATCATAAAAATACTTTACTATATACACGTACACGTAGAAACTACATGCCTACTGAAGGAGGCCTCTGGCCCACGGGGCCAGGCCAGGCAACACAGCAGGGCTCTTGTTTGGTCTTCAACCCCTGAATGCAGGCCGAGCCTCACAAGGGCACTTGGCCTCCGGCCCCGAAGGCGCGGCTCTCCCGCAGAGGGCTACTTGGAGGGGTCGGAGTCGGCTTTACTTGTGTCGTCCTTCGCTCTCCTCCTGAAAGCTGAGCCCAGCAGCTCTGGGCATTCACACTGTTCGTTGGCAATTTGGTTACATTTCATGAGGAGACTGTAGTTCATGGCGTCCGTTACCACGCTGTCCTGCTTGTAGTCAGGATGGTTTGCGATGAACTCTCTCATCCATCGGGCGACAGTCATCAGTTGTCCTGACAAAGAAATAAGAGCTGCTCAAAACCACATCCACACCAGTCTGCAAAGCAATCACGACGCCCCATCAGCGAGCCATGGCAGCGCGGGGAAGACGTCACTTCAGTGTCAAGAATTCCTCCTCCAAAGAATGGTAGCTTGCAGGCAGGCAACAGGGACAGTTTCTAGGCACCTGCTGGATGCCAGACACATGCCCACACTGCCAGCTCTTACAGCCTGAAGCCAGCGCCTGCACGAAGAGCAGGGGCCCCCCGAACCCAGAGGGAGGTCATGACCCCTCTGACTGCAGGGGCCTTGGGGCGGTGAGGATAGGGAAGAGGAGGTCAGGATGGGATGGCAGGGGGTCACCATGACAGCATCCCAGGGCGGGTACCCGCTGGGCCCCGTCAATGCGAGGGTGTCTTCACGATGTGGCTGGGACGGAGGCACGCTGGGAACGGGCCAGCCCAGCGGGCGGCCATGGAGCCCACGGCACAGCTGCCAGGCCCGGCACGAGGCCGTGGCGTGTGGTCACCTGGGCTGGACACACACAGCGATATGCTAACAAGCCAGAGAAGAGCTCCTGACCAAGCCCGGCGGGGCGTGCTGGAGGCCCACGGGCCGCAGAGGGAAGAAGGGGCGCACGCGCGCACTGCACGGGGCCATGAAGGAACTCGCGGTGCAGGGACTCACGAGGGAAGAAAAGGAAAGGGGCTCCCGTACCCGACGCTCTCTTCTTGATTAGCTTTAGGTAGTTGAGAATGCTACATCTGGTGTCCACGTCCACTTCCATGTTCTCCAGGTAGGAGTTGAGGATGGGGATGAGGCCGGGGAACACGCCTTCCTGGGAGACAGGACAGTGTCAGCCCCACGCCGGCGTGGGGAGAGGCCGGGCCCCGCCCATCCTCCCTCCCTCCCTACCTTCCCGTTGATGATGGTGTCGATGCTCATGAGGCCGTACTCCTCTGCCGCCAGCTCCGCGCTGCTCTGTGCCTTGCCACAGCCGTCCACCACGGCGTGGCCGCCTGCTGAGCGGAGGGGAGGCATTAGAGGCCGGCCTGGCCTGCGCGCGCCGGAAGCCAGGGGCGGGTCATACCTTTGCAAATGTCTTTCCGGAAATAAAACATGCCCTGTAAGACGGCATCTCGCCTCTGCGCTGTTTTCATGTTTTCGTCAACCTAAGAGAAAAAGAGAATCATAAGCCAAAACATTTGATCAAACAAAGGTGCCATCTAGAGCCGAATCCTACACCGGAGGCCAGCCTGGGCCACGGCCAGGTGCGGAGCGGAGCGGAGCAGAGCCACCACCACCAAACGGAACTCAAGGAATTCTTCTAGTCCCTCCTGCCTCCTCGGTACACGGCGGCGCTCACTCGCCTTTCCTCCTGCCTGCCCCCTGCGGTACCTACCGGCTGGGCGATGGCTGGGGGCACCGTCAGCAGGACCTTCCCACCCCCATCCTGAACTGATGGCCTCTAGGAAATACAGCTTAGGCTCAAGAGGAAGACCAGGGTGATGGGAGAAGCCCCAGAGGGTAAATAACCACACCGAGTGAGAGGAAGAGGAGAGGACGCGCATCCACGCCAATGCTGGCCTCACCTTGGACAGAGGAATGAGGAAGTCCAGCTTGTAAGACAGGATCACCCTGGTGAGCAGCACCACAAACACCACATAAGCTGAGTTCTCAAAGTCTGTTAACTGCACCTAGACATGCAGAAACTGGACACATTAGGACCAGCGCTGGCCCCGGCCCTCCCCTTGGGCCTCCTGCCTGATCCAGGGATGGAAGCTGCTGCCAGATCTGCGCAGGGGCCGGCCCATCGGCCTGGCCCCGGCCTCCCCTTGGGCCTCCTGCCTGATCCAGGGAGGGAAGCTGCTGCCAGATCTGCTCAGGGACCGTCCCATCGGCCTGGCTCCGCCCTCCCCCGGAGCCTCTGGGGAGAGCTTAGGGGCAGATGAGCAGCGAGGTGGCAGTCCCCTCCCCCCCAGCCTTCCCCAGGCAGCACTGCGTCTCACCTCCATGGGCCGGAATTCCACTCTCCAGCCGATATCCGAGTTTGGAGGAGGAGGCTTAAATCTCATCGTCTGCCAGTTTGTGGACTGAATATTCTACGAGAAGAAAACACGCAGAGGATGAAACAGCTTTGTGTATTCAGGAAAGCATCCGTGTTGATGCCCGACGGTGTGGCACCCCTGAAGGTTTTCTTGGGGGTGACCTGGCGGGTTAGGGACCGCGGCCCGTGTTCGTGTCTGCAGGCTGGAGGTCTACTCGGCCATTTGTCATGCAGCATGTGTTTGTTTGAATTTTTCTTCACCAGGCAAACAAGGTAAAATACCCAACAAAAATGTGTAGGCTTGAGGAAACAAGCTGTAAGGATTTTTAGAAAGGGTACTTTAAGCCAATTTTAGTTCCCTGTTCTTCACCGTGGCGCGCAGCCGGTGGAAGGCATGAACCGCGTAGCGCCACCGGCCCCGGGGCCGGTCTGGTGCTGGAGGGGATGCATTCGAGACGAGGAGATACCTCGAAGTGGTCGGACTCGTTGGCATCGTCCATGTGTATCTTCTCCTCAAACAGGGTCAGCGGGTCTCTGATGAAGAGGTGGGCAACGTGCTGGGCCAGGAGGTGATCGATGCCTGCAAGACAGACCACAGCTCCCGGCAGAGGCCAAGGCACCACCTGCTCTGGGCGCACGGTCTGAGGAGAGGCCCCCAGCGGCCTGGGAAGACGGGCCGTGCGGGATCCGCGGCCTGCCCAGGACTGTCCTGCAGGCGCTGGGAGGGGTCAGGGGACCCGCGCTACCTCCACAGCGCCTGCGTGGCCACGGCGGCCAGCTCCTGCTGCTAAAGGTCAACAACACCCCAGGTATTGGGAACTGGAAACTGTAGCAACAAGCCGCCTCCTAAGGAAAGTTAGACGTCACATGAAAACGGAAACCAGACCAGGGTTCAGTGAGCGCTCAGTGGCTCTTGGAGGAGCCCGGGACTCACCTTCCTTGAGGAGCTGCTCGTAGATCTCCTTGTCTATGGTCAGGTCGATGTCGTTGTACTTCTCCCCACACTTGGACAAGTAGCTGTCTATGGAATCGTACCGCGACTTACTGATCCTATAGTTACTGGTCTTCAGTGGCTAAACATAAAAAATACAATAAATGCCACTAATGTGATCTGGAAGTTAAAACCCCATGTAAGGATGTAAGAACACTTTATACTAATAGTGTAAATAGTGTGATTAGATCTATTCAGACAGCGGTGAACACTTGAGTAACTGCCAAAGGACCAGATCAGAACAGCCCTGGCCAAAACCATTACAACCACCGTGGCCACTTCCATTTATTTACTTATTTATTTTTTTGGGTCTGGTTGTGGGGCCTGAACTCTGGGCCTGGGCGCTGTCCCTCAGCTCTTCAGCTCAAGGCTAGCGCTCTACCACTTGAGCCACAGC
>NW_012267260.1:2651348-2667324 GCF_000151885.1 Dipodomys ordii | reverse complement strand
TCCCCAGGATTCACTTGCTTTTTTCACTTGCACCACACACGCACAGTGTCCCTGCTCTGCAGTGACCTTAGGCTGCACAGCACACTGTGGCACAGAACCTTCCGGGCCTGCCAGGGCCTGGAGGCCCAGGTCAGGTTAGCACACAGGGGTGGCGTGGCCCCTGGGCCTGGCTCCCCAGCACGGCTGCCAGGACACGCTGGCATGGAGCTAACCTGGGGAAGGACGTGATTGTGCACAAGGCCTGGTTCTCCCCCAGCACTGAAGTGGCTTCCTGCCGCCGCTTCCGCATGTTGTCCTGGACTGTGTTGAACTCAGACATGGTCCCCCCGTAGGGCTGTCCCGGAGTCCCCTCGATCATGTAGCTACCGTACTCCGGCCGCCAGAGGGTAGGGTGGCTGCGGGAGAGAAGACGCAGTTTCATCTTATTTTTTAAAGTTTACTTTATTGTTCTTATAAAGGTGACGTACAGAGGGATCACAATTACATGAGTCAGGTAAAGAGTCCATCTCCTTTCGTACAGTCTTCTGTTCCCTCTCTCTCCCCCAGTCCCTCCCTCCCGTCTCCACCAACAAGTTGCAGAGGTCACTCTCATCTGCGTCCAGTGAGCTCCACAGCTGCACTGTGTCACCTTAGTCTTTTTCTGCAGCATTTTGGGGTCTGCGTTAGGACTGGGGGCATGGCTCAAGTGGTGGCATCCCTGACTAGTAAATTTCAACCTCAACACCACCGCCATCGTTACTACCACCAAATCTAGAACTTGCTTACAAAAACATAAGGCCAGAGGTATAAATGAAGCCAAGGACTCCGAGGCTGCTGATTCTTCAAGTGTATAAGGACTGGCAGGTATTAGGTCTAACATACTTACAAAGTATTTAATAATGGTTTATGTTAAATGTAAATAGAGCTGATGTTTAGCTTATGGTACTGTATCACTGTAGTAATACATTCAATCTCACCAACTTGGAGGCTTGCGCTGTTATTATCTATACTTCACGGATGAGGAAACGGAGGCACGGAGGGGTTAAGCCAGCCTGAGGCTGCTCAACTGCTGAGTAACCAGTATTTGCAAGCCAGGCAACCTGGAACCTTAGCTGCGAGGGCACCTGCCTTCTACAAGTCTCAGGAGCAGTTCTGCTCTGCGTAGCTCCAAGATCTAGAAACTCAGAATGAAGGCTTACTTGGGGTTTGTCCTTTCCCCTTTCTCTTGCAGAGTTTCAAGCACATCTTCTCCAGACAGGACCAACTGCACTTTTTTGTTTTCATGATCAAAAGATACCAACATGTATTCCACCTATTGAAAATAATAAGGGTGAGAACGATGAGCATCCCCAGACACCAGCACCGCAACTTCTGAAACACAGGGAGGGAAACGTGAAGGCTAGGAAAAACCCGGTCACATATGCTTACCCAACAACACCCCAGGGCTCATTTGCATAATATGAAAACCCGCAGAAGCCAGCTTTGAGGGCAAGAGTGCCTTCCTCAACCCTCTCCCCCATCTTAGGACTACCCCAAAGAAGCATCAGGGTGCCTGGTGACAAAGTCTACTTCAAAGGAGATGGCTTTCAAGCAGGATGGTGTAAACTGCCATGGTAAAGAAGTTGTGTTTTAGCTTACTTCTTCATTTATCTTATTATTAGAAACAGTTATCTGGGAACACAGGCCAAGCAGGTTACAATTACTGGCACCTCAGAGTCTTTTATAATCCCACTACAAGTCCCAATTTTGGGGAGCTCTACTTGGAAATACAAATGTGGAGAAACTATTTTAGAGCTCTCAATAATTTAGTTTTGATATATCACAAATAATTTATCTTCCCAGCTCTGAAACTGTGATTTTTACAACTCACGGTAACAGTGCATTAATAACACCACCTGGTGGGATTCGGGGAAAACAGTGACGCGCCAAAGCAGAACTCCTCTGGAAGAGAATTAGGACCTGCTTTTGTTTCCCTGAAATCACATTCTTTAAGTCACGAGTGTCAGCATGAATAGTGAGGGTTATGAACCCCTCCGTGACTGCAGATCCACATCCACTTTGTACATGAGCGCAGAGGTATGGGACGGGATTAGTAAGGCAAACCCTCTAACATCACCTTAGCATGAGGCGGCGAGACAGTGATTTAAAGAAGGCAGACTGACGCCCCCAACCAGGCAAGGCCCTGATATATTTGGTTTGGCTTATAGACTATAACATGGAACACACAGTACCATGACTATACTGCATACACAGATACTCCTGTAACGCGTGCAAAGGCAAGCAGTCTGGATGCAGCCCCTGACTCTGGCCCTGAGGCTGAGCAGGGCTCTCTCCTGGCCGTGCACCTGTGCACGCCCCTTGCGTATGTGGACTGGCCAGTCTTGGATGGCACACGAACCTGCCTGTCCTACCACATAAACAGGAATTTGAAGAGATGAGCACCCCCCCCCCCAAACAAGAACCTCCAATGACCTTTTATTAGTCAACTTACAAAGGAGTCTAGATTCCCACTGGATTCAGTTCAAGAGATCTTAAGAATGCTGTCACCACTGAAGGGTGTGAGCTCCTGTAATCTCTGTGCCAATGGACCGAGAACCATCTGGGAGCCCCTGTCCCCAGTCACTGGGGGCTGCCGCTGCCTGCCGACTGCATCCCTCTGCAGATCCGGCCCTGGAGGAGAGCACACACGGTGGGCAGGGAAGCTACCTGTGCACGCACAAGCGGGGGCAACCTCTGTCTTCAGGTGAACAGAATGAGAAAGGGAGCGCCATGAATTTTTCAACACTGGATCCTAATCTTTCAGCCCATCACGTAAAAGTAGCTTTGCCTGCCCGTTTTCTAGGGACAAAGGGGCTATGAGGTTAATGCAGTAACCCAAGGTTCAAGCGCTGGCCGGGCTCTGTGCCTGTCCCCGCCTCACTCCAGGCCTGCCGGGACGCCAGTGCTAGGACCTGAGAGGATGGCATGCTGGTGAGCGAAGGTGGTGCAGGATTACAGCACCGGCGATAACAGCTAAGTGGGTAAAGTGGGCTGACAGATCACAGAAGGTGAAGAACGAGTCTCTGATACTGATCTGTGTCCAAGATGAGCAAGAACTGGTTGTGATTATATAGCTTTATTTCTATTTGTCAGTGGAAATCCTTACTTCTCCAAGTCACTCTTAGCCATGAGCCAGGCACTGGCAGCTCAGACCTGTCATCCCTGCTACGTGGGGGACTGAGAATGGGAGGTTTGTGGTTTGAGGCCAGTCCAGGCAGAGACTGCACCTCAATGGAAAGAAACTGGGTGTAGTCCTGATTGGCAGGGATCCCAGGTAGGACAGGAATCACAAAATAGCTAAGATGTTACCTTAAAAATAACAAGCACGGGCTGGGAAGGTGGCTCAGTGGTAGAGTGTTTGCCTCGCATGCATGAGGCCCTGGGTTCCATTCCTCAGCACCGCATAAATAGAAAAAGCCAGAAGCGGTGCTGTGGCTCAAGTGGTAGAGCACTAGCCTTGAGCTGAAGAGCTGAGGGACAGTGCCCAGGCCCAGAGTTCAGGCCCCACAACGGACAAAAAACAAAACAAAACAAAACAAAAAACTCAAGCACAAAATCAGGGCTGGAGGTATAGCTTAGTGGTACAGTACCCGGGCCCAGAGTTCAAGCCCCACAACAGACAAAAAAAACAAACCAAAACAAAACCACAAGCACAAACTCAGGGCTGGAGGTATGGCTTAGTGGTATAGTGAGTACTTCCTAGCAAGCATGCAGACCTGAGTTAAAACCCCAGTGCTGGGAAAAAAAAAAAATCTCTTGGCTTAAGTTTAAAGCACAGCAAAAAGATAAAAAGCACAGACTCCCTCTGAGTTTTAGTATCAGCCCAATGGATGACATTTAGAATGTTAACAAGCCACACTCCCCTTAATTAGAGAATAATCATCCATGATCTTGTTAAGCAAACAAAACAGAGAAACATCAGAACATTACCACAGGGGAAAGAAAAACAGATCTGCTCTTCAGTTAGGCTGAGTTCTGAAGAAGCTGAGACTCTTCTGACCATTCTTCACTCAGATTTAAAGCTACTGTCAAGTGCCAGTCCTCTATCCTCCAAGTCATTCCCTGAGCTCCTACTTTTTCTAATGTTAGCGCCGCACCACTCCAGTATCCATGTTTATTTCCAATTCTAGTTCATATAAGCACCCTTTAGAACCAAACAGGATGAAACAGATTTGGGTCAGTAACCTAGACAATGGGCAGTAAACTTCCTTCATACAACAAACAGTAAGGAGCAAAGAGGAAAAAAGAACATGAAGGCCTGTAAAACCCAACACCGATTCTAAGGATTAAAATATCCAGCAGTTCCCTCACCTGAGGTTTTGCATTCTGTAGTCCGAGTTGCCTGTGGTCCCAAGGTATTAATATTTGTGAGTGTTTTGAGAGCTCACACTCCGCACAGCATTATTGCAATTCTTATTAGTTATTGCTGTTAATCTCTCGGTGTCTAATTTTAGATTAAACATCATTATAGAAAAGCAGAGCACAGAGGATTTGGTACCATACATGATTTGTCAACAACTGTGGGGTGGGGGTGTCTTGGGGTGTGCCCTCCAGAGTAAGGGGGGACTACCGTGTCAGCTTTTGAGCTCTGGCTAGTGCACACACCCAAATTCTGAAAGCGCATGCTCAGCAGGCATTGTGAACAGGCTGCAGAGTTGGTTTTGTGTAATTTGCGTTTTGTCTTGAGATCTACCTTTTCTCCACAGCACACAGGTGACGGCTCCGGACACAACCCATTTGACTCAGCCACTTTTATATAGGCCCAAGAAAAGACACCACCACTTTACAAGCCTTTCATACTTAAGTGTGCACTTTTTCCACAGGGAGGGGTACACCCTTCATCTGCTGGTCGGTTTACCCTACTAGAGTCAGCCGCCCAGGACCGAGGCCCAGCCTGTTCACATGCTCTCTACAGTGTTGCTAGGAACCTTGCCTCAACCACTACATCACTCAGTGCAGGTCTGAACAGGGGAGATGCATCTTGTTCATCTGAAATCAGACCAATAAAGAATCTTAATTAAGAGCGATGTAAGAACTCAGCATAACACTGAATAAAGAGTAGACATGTAGCAAAAGGTGTGGTTTAAAATGATAGCTAGTGTGAGTATTCTAACTTTAGTTTTGAGGTACTGAGGACTCAACGCAGGGCCTCGGTCCTGCTTTTCACTGAGAAGGGGGTTGTGAACTCCCACTCCCCGACTCTGGGCTTCCCACCACTGCTGGAAGGACAGGCAGGCGCGTGTCGAGTGTCCCTGGGTGAAGATGGCTCCTCAAGGACTTTTCTGCCTGGGCTTCTCAAACCTTGATCCTCCCAATCAAGTGGACATGACCACAGGCGGGAGACACCTGCACCTATCAGCATTCAAACTTTTTTAAGTCATGTTAAGCATTTAAGTGGTATTCACCAGAAGTTGGGAGCAACTTACTATTCCTCCTTGAGGGTAAGAGCTTCTGGGAGCTTGGAGTTTGGAGTGTGGTTAGGCATTTCTATGAAACATTGCTTAATTCTCTCCCCTAGAGGTGAAAATAGGTTACAAAAAAATTCTGAAACAATCGTTTAAATAGGGATATAGGTGGACCCATTGCAACAATGAGATATACAAGTCGTTATGTTGGAAAAGAACTTTACAACTTTGGTGGGGGGGGAGGGTCGGGTGGGGGGATGGGGGCGGAGGATGGGAAGGGATGGGAAGGGGAAACAAAGGAGGAGGCTACAATGCTTGATAAGAAATGTACTCATTATCTTGCCCATGTAATTGTAACCCCTCTGTACGGTATTTTCACACACACACAAATTCTGAAACGTAAGACTCAGCACTTATGAGAAAGTCCTTTGTCCATCTGTCCTGTGCCTGGCTGGGTCACCAGAATCTGGATGGAGAAAGGTCGATGAACGATGGGACGGGAAGGGTCAGATAGAAGAAGCCAAGGCAGTGCGTGGGAGAAGGGTTAGGCAGGGCAGGTCTCACGCTCAGTTCAGGGCCTGATCCTCCATTCCACTGCTGGCTCTTTCCGCTGGCCTACCCAGCAGTTTTTTTTTTTTTTTTTTGTTGGTTGTGGGGCTTGAACTCTGGGCCTGGGTGCTGTCCCTCAGCAATTCAGCTCAAGGCAAGCGCTCTACCACTTGAGCCACAGCGCCACTTATGGTTTCCTAGTGGTTTATTGGAGATTACGAGTCTCATGGACTTTCCTGCCTGGATTGGCTTTGAACCGTGATTCTCAGATCTCAGCCTCGTGAGTAGCTAGGATTACAGGCATGAGCCACAAGCTCCCGGCTACCCAGCAGTTTTGATCACTTCTCAGAACTACACATTGCTCTTCAGAGACCAGTTTTCTCTTTACACCAAGTGCTGAACCAGCCCACAGCCCTGGGGCCCAGGCTCCACCACCCAACAAGCAGGTGACTGCCTGCTGCCCCTCCACCCACCTTGCTCCCCTCTGCTTCTGTCCCTCGGCAGCAGTGCGGCCGACTCGGGGAGCTAGGCAAGCGTGGCATGTCCTCAGGGCTATGTATTAACTAGAAAGGCAAAACAGGGGATATGTAAATTATCTGGGTGAATATTCAAAATGGCCAAACCACTATTCATGCACACAGTAGTCTAATTTGGTCTAGAAACTCAGGTGGCTTCCCAGAGGAAGTGCATTTAAATGTAAGCTCTCGGAAGGGGACTAGGAGCTGTCTAGAGATTGCCTACAGACCCTTGGACACAAATACAGGATACCCTACCCAGCTATCCCGCCAGGGGCCGCTGAGCCATGATGCGCGCTGCTCCAGCCTAGTTTCCTCACGTGGGAAAACATGAACGGCTAATGGTTCTGAGGACTCTCACATTCCTACCCTGTCAAGATGCCCAACCTCAGAGAACCCGCAGTGCCAGCCACAGTGCCCCATAGCCAGGCAGCGAGCGTCGAGACATCCAGATCCTAAGAGCAGCTGTGTGCGCCTAACACAGATGCAATAAAATGTGACGTGGCTCTGAATTTGGTTACTTACCTGGTCACGGCATCATAAACAAGAGCAGCATTGTTTTGGGCTCATGTCTGGGCAGTTCTGGGGCATCAGTAAAAGTACCAAGTAAAAAATTGACTGTGATTTTCCTTTGTGTTATTTTATCTGTACAGTGATAATTTAAATTGGTAACGGTTAAAATGTGACATTAAACTGCCCTATATCACGAAAAGGAAATATTCTAGCCGATTAAAGTGGTAGCAAATTCCTAAAACATTCAATGTATTTTGTGAAAAGAACCTTACAATCTCCACTCCCAACATGGATTCACACCACAGGAACTACAGGGTACACTCCGGAGTAAGTCTAGAGTTTTAGAAGCAAAGTCAACAGGGCCTTGCCCTGACCTGGCCTCCTGCTGGTCCTCATGGATTTCCCACAGGACTTGGTGCTTCCTCCAATCATGCTGCCCCAGGGGGACATTCTCCCAGGCCTTGGTGACTGCCAGGAGGCAGGTGAGAAACCGAGACTTCACAAGAGAGGCTACAAACATGGAAGCCACAGGAAAGCCCCGCTGACTCTCGTGAAGGGGAGATGGGGCACTTTGACTAAACAAAGAAGTCATGATGTCGAGCACCTGGACACGTGGCCATTTAGGTACGAAGTGCCACGTCTGCAGATGTGTTTGCCGTGCTTTGCACACAGCACATTCCTCTGAATTGTGCTGGCTAACTTTTCTAACCTATGTTCTTCTGATTTTCTGGCACTCATGAAGGCTCTCCTACCTTGCCCCACTTAGCTGAGAAGCACGTGGGTCACCAGTGTGACGTTTGTTTTGGCCATCAGCATAATTCAGACGCTACACAACAGAGAAACCTGAGCCACAAAGCATTTCCTTCAAAAAAACAAAACAATATTATAAACAGAAGTAGTTCTTACCACAGAACACTTGCACTTGAATACCACCCTGGGCTCCCAGGACAGCGAATTCCCTGGCTTTTTCCAGGGCGTCCTCCCTGCCTCTGTCCAAATGGAGGACAGGGAAGAAGGCGCGCTGGTTCCAGGACACCAGCTGCAAAAGGAGGAGCTGGAGCTGGGTGCTGGTGGCTCACACCTGTAACCCTAGCTACTCAGGTAGCTGAGATGTGAGGATCATGGTTCAAAGCCAGCCGGAGCAGGAAAGTCTGTGAGACTCTTATCTCTAATAAACCACCAGAAAACTGGAAGTGGCACAGTGGATCAAGTGATAAGAGTGCTAGCCTTGAGCTGAAGAGCTGAGGGACAGCACCCAGGCCCAGGGTTCAAGCCCCATGACCAACCAAAAAAAAAAAAAAAAAGTTGGAGCTGGGCCTGAAGGGTCAGAACTATCAGAGCCTCTGCAGTCACCAAGTGTAAGAGCACCTTAGCCCGGGCTCTCCACCAGGATGCTACAGCTAGACAATCATGGTTCTCCGGTACCATGCCTACACATCAGGTTCTCCTAGTGCTAGAGACTTCTAGGGGAAACAGAAGAAACTCAAGGCCTTAGTTCCTAGGAAGAATTCACTCAACAAAGATGGTGATGGAAAGTCCTTGCTACACAGCCTCTGAGCCAACACTAAAACAGGGACCATAACCCCACAAGGCCATCTGTGCCCACGGGGCCCGCCTGTGTTCACAGACCGGATGGCACTGGTCCAGGGCCCCGTTTACCATCACCCTAACACTGTGAGGATCTGAGTGCAGAGCCTTTCTTAATCTCAGCTCATCGAGGCAGTACAGGGCCCCAATCAGGCAGGAACTGGTTCTGAATGTTACACGGGACCCAATCAACAGAGTCGTTCTAAGCTGCTCAGTAAGGTGTGGAAGATTCTGACTGGCTAATTAAACTCGGTTCCTGCATGTCTGAAGTCATACTGAAGGACAAAGGTCTCAAACAGCTTGGTCAAATGCCTGGCTTGGGGCTCACCGGTCCTAGTCGCTAAGTATGGCGTGAGTTCAGCCTGGCTTTCTTATAAAGGTTGGTCCTGCCTTCCTCCACAGGCTGGCCTGCCAGCAGCAGCGTAGAAGGGAAGGCACTCCACCTGTGGACTGAGACTTTTACCAGGCCCATGGTGGTGCCTCCTGCTGAGGGCTCTGGCGCCTGGAGGGGCTGCAGGCCGTCAAGAGAGAAGAATGCTTGGTCTGCACCTGTGGTCTGAAGATGCGGCTTCTGTGCCGACCCCATCTCCTCGTGTGCTCTCCCTTCTTTTCCTCCCACTGCCACTCCTCTCTGGTGGGAGCTCTTCCTCTGGCTGGTATGGACCCCAGCACCAGATACCACACCCTGACCTCTGCCCTCCTCACTCTTTGCGAGAGTACTGACTTGTGCCCCTTTAGAACATATGCTGTCTTACAAATTTTTATGAATGGAAGTGGGAATCTAAAAGTAGTTAAAGACAGCAAACATACTTGCACTTCTTATCAGGGCTTTGAACTTTATCAGTCATTCTGTTTAGCAGGAGTTATGACAAAATTCTAATACTCTTAAAGATGCCGGCGCCGGCTTTTCACAGGTCCTTCTGTTTCTGAATCACCTGACTTCCTGCAGCGTACCCTCGGCTGGGATGAGGGAACTGTGTGTAAGGTAAGCCATCTCTGGGGAAGGGCGTGAGCTATGCTCCAGGGAGTGAAGTGCATGAACTTTGTGCTCAGAGAACTTTTGTTGACTTCCTAGTTCTTGCTGTATTGAGCAGTGGAGTCAATAGATAACAAGCCCTAGATATAATAGGCCAGCCCCCCCCCCCCCCCCCGCACATGCACACTTGGTTTGGTAGAGTCCAAGAACGTTCAGAAGGGGAAATGAAGAAGTGCATCCACAGACCCTCTCGAGCTGTGTCTGAGACTTAGAGCGCTCAGAGAATAAAGTCTTCAAGGAATTCCTTCCATGTTCACTTTCTCAACTTTAAGGTCACTGCCGTAATCCAGACTCTTCTACAACACTTCAGAGAGCACAGCCAGCGTTCACAGGTTCTTCAAGCTGTTCCCCACCTTTGGGAAACTCTGGAAACTCCAGTTCATGACTCTGTGGTCGATTTAAACATGGCTAAGCCATGTTCCAGATTCTTAAGTTTCCAGGGAAATGGTCATGGAGTTTAATTCTGCTGAAAACAACCATGGTTCTGTATCTGCATGAACAGTTATGCAACTGGGAACATCTGTTTTGGGAGTTCTTTTGCAATCTTACTGTGGAAAATTAGTTCAACCACCAAATCCTGACAGAACAATCAAGAAAACACAATACTGGAAGCTCTCTAACTAGAGTAGGACTATGGCCATACCAACTTGCTGAGGACAGATCAATCGATATATCAAGTTTTCAGTTACCCATAAACATGTACCAAAAACAAGCTCTTAGGGCTGACCGCTGGGTTAGATTTCAAAGGCTCTATCAGTCAGTCACAAGCATGTACCGAAACTGGTTTTGCTCTTTCCCAAATTCCTACACATCCAAGATGTATCCTGTACAGGGTTCCCAGGCCTGCCCACGTGGCCCCCACTGAGCCCACATATCACTCTGCTCCTGGCCGCCCCTCCACCTGGGGGAGACCCAGGGATGGCTTCATTCCAGGCCTCACTTCCCCCCTGCTCCTGCACGAGTTGTGCTGCACTCCTGTCCCTCAAGTGTGTGTCTCCAGGCCCTGAGGCACACCTGCTCTTCCCTGCTCTGATGATCTCACCGTCCAGACACCACAGCGGCTCCCATGCACCTCAGTGCTGGCTGCTGCTGCTCCTTCACGAGTGCCCAACTCCTTAAACGAGAGAGGCTTTAAACTCCCAAGCCAGTCCCCAAGGGCCATCCCGACAGGGTGCTTACTCACACAGTCCTCTGTGCTAGAACTTGGGGACGATAGAGCATATCTACTACCAAGTACCCGCAATCCCACAGTCCTACATCCTGGGGCTTGGCTGACCCTGTTTTACACTCCAAGCCTAAACTATATCCTGCAGTGCGGAATCTGTCTGTAGTGGCCCCACCTGCTCCATTTTTCATATCACTACCAAAATGATCTGCCATAAAGACCCTTGTCCCAACACCACCTCTCACAGGCCTACAGAAAGTTCCTTAAGCACTGGACTCTGTTGGCCTTCCAAGCCTTATTCTCTAGCCAGTCCGATTCTTGCTTTCCCAAACGCCAAAGCCACAGTCACCAGCAACCCCTCAGCTTCAGGCACCTGCAGTGTCTCCTGTGTATAAGCCCTTGCCTTCTCTACCTTCCTTTAAGATCTTACCAGAGTCCCACCTGCTTCAGGAAGTGGACTCTTCTTACCACTCTGGGGTCTCCACTTTCTCCACCCACTGAATTTTTCAAGAACAGCGAGCTGCTCTCCTTTCTCCTCCCTCTCTCTCATCAGTTTCGTACTGCCATGCACAGGTTGCAGGCTGCAGAGGCCTCCTAATGGCAAAGTGCTATATATACTCCACTACGGAAATAAAGCTTTTCATGTTTTGCCACATGCAAGTGAAACTTAAGTTTCAGTTTTTCTGAAGTAAACAATTAGGAATCTTATCTTGTTATAGAGAAGCTGTAAAGCTCAAAAAGGTTTATGTAGGAAGCCAAAGACAACATTTCTGAAATCTACCACGTACGGCTGTACAGTGGGATTACCGTTCCAGAAGCCACTGGGGCATGCTGCTGTTTCAGGAGAATGCTGACACTCCACAGGTAACGGGGTAGAGAAACAAATCCTAACATTTCTCATATGCATATCCTGACGTTCCTAAAATGAATGGAATTTAGAGCACTCTGAAACAGCTAAAATTGTGAAAAGCGCTTGCCTAGCAATAAGGCCTTGAGTGTAATATCTAGTACTGAAAAAACAGTTAAAGAACAAAACTATAAAATTCTCTAGATAATATATCTGCAAGCACATAATTGGAAGCCAAACTAGGGGCTTTTGTTTGTCTTTGCAGCATTGGGGTTTGAACTCAGGATCCTGCGCATGGAAGGCTGCATTCCACCACCTGAGCCACTCTTCTGGCCATGGGAACTTTTCTGCCTGGGGCTGGCCTCAAACAGATCCCAGATCTCAGCCTACAGAGCAGCTAGAGTTACAGGTGGGAGTCACCAACGCTTGGCAAATTATATTCCCCTTTCCTCCCCCCTCACCCACTTCTTTTTAAAAATCAGTTTTATACATGAGAATGTAGTCCAAAGCTTTGTGTCTCAGATCACAGAACTTCTGAGAGAAGGGCTTTCATAAAATATAAGCAAGAACAGCAAGTGACACTAGTGATAAACATTAATAACATAGGGGCAAAGAACATAATCTAGAAAACTTGGCTAAGCCAGTTAATGCAGGAGGCTGAGGCAAGAGGATCTTGAGTTTGAGGCCAGCCCGGGCTATCTATCTAGTGAGACTCAGCCTCAAAAGCAAAACGAAGACCCCAAGATCTGTGAGGTACCTCTCCTCGGCAGTCCATCGTGTGTCCTCACTAATGAGAGAGAGCAAAGCATAATGTGGGGTAATGCACTGAATGCACGTCTACGCACCTTGTATCTACACTGTAGACTGTAAAAGCAGCTCCTGAGAGGACATCCCAAAACACAACTCAGGGTTGTTCTAGTGAACAAGACCTTTATCTGAAAGGTGTGTGTGCTAGGCAGAAGTATGCTTTTCCTTCTTATTTGGGGGGCTGTCCACACCACATGGTATCCAAGAACATTCCCTCATTTCTGCCACCATGGCGTCCAAACCTGCCATGCTAGCAGCCAACCAGGCATCTAGGTGGATCTGGGAACCAACTCATTTATAAGGTGCTTACAGGAAGATACTGTTGAGTTCCCAAGAACTAGCTTACATCTCCACATCAACTTAGAAAGGTCAGTATACTCTGCTTTGAGACATATACCTTTATTAAACATTTTACCCAAATGCAACTCAAGCTGAGTCCAGCCCTTTAGTTTTCCAAATGAGGAAATGCAAGTTCAAGGTCACTAGGCAGTTTGACTTTGGACTAGAACCCAAACACAGGGTTCTTTGTGGTCCCTAGTAGGCAGGTCTGACTATTTCCCCAGTGACAGACTTCCTTCCAAGCACACCAATGACCACTGGGTGCGTGTTTTTAAACCACAGCTCTGGGGATGCATTGTCGAATCAGGAGAAGCAGAATTTGGTCTGAAACCGGCTCTGCTTTGTATCGCGTGTCAGACACCACTGCGTGTGGCAGGGCCATCATCTCCCGGGAGCATACCACTTACCACGCCTTCCCTGCTTTTATCTACCCAGCACTTCCTCCTATTTCCCGGGCTCCCCACAGACACCTGCACTGCTGGCTGATGCCTCTGCCACCAGCATTCAGTGTGTGCAACAGCGAGTCCCAACAATGCGCAAGACCTAGTCTGACCCCGGGCTCCTCTGCACGAGGCTCTCCACAAGGAAGCCTTCTATGACAAAGCTAAGCCTGGCTTTCATGCACAACTTTAACTGTGAACCACAGGAAGAAACAAATGACTTGCCACACATCCCTTTTCACACACACTCAATGCAAATTCTATTGCCACCGTCTTACTATGTGCAGCGAAGACCAATTTATCATGCATGTTTCATTCTGTATTTAATATAGACATAGCATGCCACTGTTCACTGTGGCACTACTGACAACAGCCACGATGTGGAAACACCCTACGTGTCCACTCACACAACAGATAACTGCCAAAGAAAAAGTAAGTTTTTTTCCTTCCTTGTTTTTGTTTTCATCTTGTCCCTTTATCTGTTTATGGGGTTTTTATATGTCTGGGGGGGGCACAGAAATACAAGGACAAAGGGTAAACAAATTGAGCAGTGGTACTCACTAGATACCATGCTGAAAATGAACTATACAACTTGAGGGTGAGGATAGGAGGGAAAAACTTGGAGAGAGCAAGGAAAGGGGTGGCATTGTCCAAAAAGCAATGCACTCTACCTCACTTATGTAACTGTAACCCCTCTGTAGGCAATCTTTTTAAGAACAACATCAACAACAAAAGCCAGAGATGTGGGTTGGAGTTTTCTGAATCTGTTTATCAACTTACTAATGTGTCATGGCTTGCAGATTGGAAAATGGTGCCTCTTTGTGGGATGACAACTTGAGTCACACTGAGGAATCGAGGCTTGGCACATACCAAGTACCACTGTGGTGTAAGTCCAGGGGGGAGAAGGAAGGGGGAGGAGACCAAGGCGCAGCCCAAGTGCCATCTCCCCATCCATCTGAAAATTCCACAATCTTAATTCATCCTCCGCCAGGCGGCCGACTTCCAGCTGGACTCCCATCACTGGAAGGCAGCAAAACATCAACTGATAGTTTCATATTTCACTTATGACAGAATACTTGGAGCGAGAAACCTGGAGATGCAATTTAAACAGTCACCATGCTTTTAGAAAACAGCTTTGGCATGTTTTAGTGTAAAGGCAGGAAACCTTACTAGAGTATTACAAGTCCAACTTCCCAATGTATCTTTGATACCTGACATCTCATTTCAGGACATTATCTTTTTAAGATGGCTACAAGGCTAGGCTCCGTCTTCTCCCCCTTACAGAAGCAGAATACAAACACTGTATTTGCCACTCTTTTCTACTCCCCTTAAATCTGGGGAGGAGAAGCAAGCCTTCTCTAGACTAAAGCTGTCAAAGTGAAATCCTCCATACTATGTTTCAAGGCCCTATTTCAGCTCATCTTACTTTAACTCAACACTTTCAAGTCACTGAAAACAGGTAGGTCTAAATGCTTTTCTTGCCCATGGAAGGAATGGTTTTTAAAGCAGGGAGACTAAGTAGAAGGGGTGTTCAAAAGTTTCACGTTCATGATATTGTGTCTGGCATGATGATTGGCCACTTAGCTCTCTTTAAATGTGGAAAGTGGCATAAAGGAAACTTTAACTTGTAGTTGCTAAAGAACGGCTAGTCTTCTTACTGTAATTCCACAATTACCTGATGCCAGCCGTACCCAGCACAAGGCGTAGGCCCAGGGCAAGAAATAATCAACCCTGCTCCTCTTGGGTTGACACTCTCCTGTGAGTGGCCCGTAATATACCAAAGAAGGTGTAAAGGACAATGAACTTAAAACTGAAGAACTCTCACCATACACAGCTGCTGTCCGTTCCTTTTCGTTCCAAAATATGATAAGACTATTTCTGCAGACACATCAAGTTACTGTTACTACACTTCTCGGATGTGGAAAAGTTCCTTCCACCAGCTGCAGGAGGCCGGACTATCCAGCCAGTCTGTTCTGTGGGAAGGTATTTCTGAGCTGGTAGCACATCCACCGTTGAAACTTAGGCCAAGAGGGAGAAGTTGGGCCCAGAGACAATCAGAGGAGGTGAACCACCTCGGACAAATGCCCTCACCCTCAACCCAGACCGGCCATCTCTAGAAGCCATTAATTTTTACGTACTGCATACGAATTAAAAAACAAAACAAAACAGGAAGGTGGACAAGGCGGCAGAAAGGTGATTCCAGTAAACCAGAGCTTCAGGACGCAGAGCCAGGCTCCTGCCCGCTCCAGGGAAACCTGCTCGCGGTGAGAACCCTGGTCAGCCACCCGCTCCATGCGGGAAGCGTGGGGGAGAAGTTGGAGAGGTTCGGGAAGGCGCCACGGGGCCGGCAGGTCTCGGGGTCCGGGCCCCCGATCAGCAGAGGCTCTAACTGCACTGGTGCCGGGTGCGCCGGGCTCACGCCCTCCCCGGGCCCCCCTGGGAAGGGGAGCCCCCCGCCCCCCAAGATGAGAGGCCCGGACCGGAGCCAGCCCCCGGGCCGGGGCGGCGGTGGCAGGCCGGGTCCGGGGCCGGGGTCCGGGGCCGGGATCTGGGGTCCGGCCGGCCCGCGCTCACCTCGTCGCCCCACTTGAGCACGTCCTTGTGCCGGTCCTTCACGGCGTGGTAGATGTGCAGGAACTGCAGGATCCCGTGCCGCCGCACGTGGTCGGCGTGGCGCTTGGTGTCCTCCCAGCTGAGCGGCGACCCCTGGGCCAGCAGCCCCATGGCCGCCCGGCCCTCCGCTCGGGGCCGCGGG
>NW_012267260.1:2650263-2650521 GCF_000151885.1 Dipodomys ordii | reverse complement strand
CAGTCGCGGTGCCCTTCCACCTTTGTGGGCTGTGCGGAGGGTTACGGTTCGACACGGCCGTGCATGAGTGCCACGCACCTCGGTCGAGGCCGCCCCTCCGTCTTCCCCAGCCCCGCCGGTCCGCTCAGGTTTTGCTAGCTTCCTAGGATGCGCGTTGAACGTCGACCCGCTTCGTCCCAGTCCAAAGAGCAGGGCGGGCTCCCCTCGCTCGCGCGGCACCTGCGCCCGCCGGACCCAGCGGCTCGGTCCGCGCCGGCC
>NW_012267260.1:2644477-2648898 GCF_000151885.1 Dipodomys ordii | reverse complement strand
AGGTGGCTCAGTGGTAGAGCACTTGCCTTGCATGCCTGAGGCCCTGGGTTCGATTCCTCAGCACCACATAAGCAGAAAAAGCCGGAAGTGGCGCTGTGGCTCAAGTGGTAGAGTGCTAGCCTTGAGCTGAAGAGCTGAGGGACAGCACCCAGGCCCAGAGTTCAGCCCCCACGACCGGACCCCCCCCCCAAAAAAAAAAGAATTACTTTGAAGTAGTTGTCTGAAGGAGTTTCCATGTAACAAGGCAGTTTATGAATACAGGGAACCTTTTTTCTTTTTTAAGAAGTAGAAGCTTGAGGGGTAAAGGAGTCACAGGATGCCTGGCAAGAATTAGCAAAAATGGATGTTTTAGAAGCAAGCTATCTCGGGAGCATGGGGATGGGTAGGTGATGATCTCCCAGAAGGGCATCACTGCTTCCCTAGTGACAGTAAGGAAGGGCTTGAGGGCAGGATGGTTGTTGGGAGTGAAGGCTGAGTGCAGTAGACCACTGTTCTCTCTCAAGTATGGTTTTCATGGACATTTTTCAGTAGCAAAAGTAGAGAACACAGTGGAACAGTGGAATGACACTTCATGTGAACATTGTCCAGCTCTGGGGTCACCATGTGGCTGATTGTTTGTCTCCTGTTTAAACAAAGCAGGTCTTACTGCAGTAGGATCCTGCCTAGCACTGAGGGTTGAAGAGACAGGAGGGTAAAAAAATGGTTTTAATAATAGCTATGGGGCCAAAAAGATGGGAAGAAATGAACTGGAGAGTAGATAAATCTCTTAATGGGAATCGGTTTCTTCTATCCAATTTTTAGAATTTGTTCCAAATTATCTAGCCATTCTAAGTTGCGAGGCTTTGCGTTTAAAAATAAAACCCAAAACAAAAAAATGAAACTATTGCACAATAGTTTATACTATTGTATAAGCTAAGGGTAAGCTAAAAGTCAACATGAATAAGTAAGGTCTTTAAGCCAGGTATTTGCCCTTTTGCAAGATTCCTTATCTCCCTCTACCCCCATTTCTTTCTTTTATCTTCTCCTTCATTCTCATTCTCAATCTCATTCTCATTTATTCCCTTTTCTCCTTCCTTCCCAACTCTCTCCTCTCTTTCTCCTGTACCTAAGGGCATCTGCATGCTAATCAAGCCATTTTACATACTTATTCATAAATACAAGTAAATGTTGGATTATAATAGATAACACCAAATATCTGACCTAGGCAGTAATGGCCAAAAAGCTGAATCATCATTATGTCTGTGGCAAGTGTGAATATTGAGCAATTTTGACTGAATGAGAGCTATTCCTCAAGCAAAAATCACTGCCATTGCATAATTGTACTTCCTTAAGTGATTTCTTTGTACATCATAACTCCTGTCACTTATTTTAGTGTTCAGACTTAAATGTAGTGGGCACCTTAGAAAGAAAGTTCAACTCACTAAAAGTGATTTATCGAAGAGCCCCACAACAATTATCTAGCCAGTAAGAAAATCAGTAGCTAGTGCCAAATTGAGAATGTTTGGTCTGTGTGTGTGAAATGTACTCATACTCCATAGGTGTGTTTCCTTCCATGTTTGCAAGGATTTCTGAGGTAATCAGATGATGAGTTGAGGAGAGCTGAACACAGACTGGTTAGCACTATTTTATTGGCAGTGACTTCACTCAGAATTCAGGGAAGTGGCTGGGGTATGTGTGTGTATGTGTGAGGGGTGGGCACCAGGTGAGCAGGCTGCTCAATTTGTCTTTGATCTGGACAAGGAGGTGGGACTAAGAAAGTATTCGTTGTTTAATTATACTTAATTTAAAATATACTTATATAATTTGTATACTGATACTTTTATACAATCTATAACATATAATTTTATAAAATGCACAATTTACACTTTAATTATTACTGATAGTTTAGTTTTCTACGTATTCCTTCCTACAACCTGAGTAAGGGGTAGCAGCTTCCCAAAGAGCAGCCCAGAACTCTGAACCCTTACTAGTCCAAAACGCTGTTGCTCCTCCAACAGTGTGCTGGCAAGATTGCTGATTTGGGCCATACTGGGCCCACTTCCCTCTGGTCCCAAGCTTTGCAAGGAAAAAGATCTCACAGGGTATGGTGGCACATGTCTATAACCCCAGTACAGGGGGACTAAGCCAGGATGGTCTTCAATTTGATCTCAAAAGGAAGGGAGAAAAGGGAGAGAGACCAGAGGGAGGAACTGAGGATGGATCCCAAATAAACAAAAACAAAACAGAGAGATGAGGAGGGGAAGGAGAGAGAGCTCCCTCTTTCAAGGTGTACAGTGTTGTGAATGAGGCTGGGAAAGGGGCTTTGGGATGACCTCATTTTAGAGGAGGAGCTCTGTAGTAGGCAGCCCAAGAGGTTTTCCTTGTCAACAGAAACAGGTTTTGACTGAGGTCTGTTTGTCTTCAAAGTCCAAGTTCATTCCACTTTCCTCACATTGTGTAAAAGCACAATCTAACCATGCTAAGAGTGACGCCAGAAATTTGAATGTTGTCATGGCTTACAGATTGCTTAGAAGAAGAGAAATCAGGGAAGGAATGAGCGTTTCTATATACCTACAATGTGTCTTGTAAAAAACGTATCCAACCTTACCAGTTTTAGTTTTTTTAGGCATAAAGTAAGTCTTGGCTTTGAAAATTATTTTAATTTTTTTTAATTTTAATTAATTTATTTTTTATTGTGAAAATACTGTACAGAGGGGTTACAATTACATGGGCAAGATAATGAGTACATTTCTCATCAAGCATTGTAGCCTCCTCCTTTGTTTCCCTTTCCCATCCCTTCCCATCCTCCCTCCATTCCCCCACCCAACACTCCCCCTCCCACCAAAGTTGTAAAGTTCGTTTTTGACATGACTTGTACATCTCATTGTTGCAATAGGTCCACCTGTATCCCTATTTAAACGATTTGTTTTTTCCCTTCCCCTCCACAAATTATACTGACATCAAATACAGTGAAAGCAGAGGTTATACCGTGGGGGAGGGACATACAAAGCAACAAAGACATGAAAAATTATTTTAACTTTTTCTTAATTTCCTCACTACTTTTCAGCGCTTACTCTGTTCTTAAGAGAACAGAATTTTAGAGAAATTTGAAGAGAATGTAGAAAACTCAGGTCATTAGAAAATGTGGATAGAAACTGTACTTTAATTCCTGTCTTTTGCCTGGGTGGTGGAATAATTCACTCAATATCAACTTTCAAAATAAGACAGTCATGTTTCCTGGGCCAAGAGGGCATAAAAGAAAACCTCTTTGATACTTTTTGTTTTTATGTTCTTACCTCCCTCTATACCCTTTGTCTATAATTTTGGATATCTGAAGCATATGCTGATAGAGGGAGATAAAGGGAAAGAAGGCTGAATCACAATCACAAAGTACAGGATTGAGAGGTGAAAGGAACATGGGAGTTAACACACTGGACAACCTGCAAGTCACAATCTCTTTTAATGGGGAATCAGAATTTTAAGTATGACCTGAAAGAGTTGTGTTCCATGAATAACAAACCACTCCTTTTATAATCCTGTCCACTCTACTTCATGGTGGCCACATGAAAATTCTCTTTCAAGGACACAGTTTCCTGTCTAGAAAAAACAAATGTAGGTTTTCTGGGAGCTCATGAGCCATTTCCACATTCGGAACCAGTGTGGAAAAGACTGTTTACCCTCCTTAGAAAGGTCAGGGCAAGTACTAGTCCTGAAATTGCAGGCATGTAGCAGGAGGAAATTCAGTTTTTCTGCGTCATGATTGGATTGCAGTGCTGCCAGCAGTACTAAAACCTTGGATGTGAGAATGTCTTTGAAAGTACATTATGACAGAGGCTACATTTGCCATTATCATTTTGTTTTTATTATGGAAAACAAACAGGTTGTTCACAGGGCTGGAGATGCTAGCTCAGCAGGAGAGTGGTGACTCCATGCTCCAAGACCTTGGGTGCACTCGATAGCACCAAACAAAACAAAAACAATCCACGTAGATGATACTGTAGTTTCCATTGGCCAGGGATCCAAGACTGGTCTACTTTGGCTCTGATCTATGACCAGGCTGCTTTCAAAATCTTTTTCTTGGCTGTGGGCAGACCTCATTACATCTGTGTATATTGGGCTGATCTCATCATGCCTGTATACTGTACCAATCTTAGCACACCTGTGTGTATTGTGAAACCCTCAGCACAACTCTGTGCATTGTGCAGATCTCAACACACCTGTATGCATGGGGCAAATCTCAGCACACCTGTGTGCATGGGGCAGATCTCAGCCCACCTGCGTGCATGAGACAGACCTCAGCACACCTGCATGCATGGGGGCAGATCTCAGCACACCTCTTTGCATTGGTCAGAGTTCACATACCTGCATGCCTGGGGAAGATCCCAGCACACCTGTGTGCATGGGGCAGATCTCACACACCTGTGTGCATGGGGCAGATCTCA
>NW_012267260.1:2623489-2644383 GCF_000151885.1 Dipodomys ordii | reverse complement strand
CACACCTGTGTGCATGGGGCAGATCTCAGCACACCTGTGTGCATGGGACAGATCTCACACACCTGTGTGCACGGGGCAGATCTCAGCACACCTGCGTGCACGGGGCAGATCTTGGCACACCTGTGTGCATGGGACAGATCTCAGCACTCCTATGTGCATGGGACAGATCTCAGCACTCCTATGTGCATGGGGCAGATCTCAGCACACCTGAATGCATGGGACAGATCTCAGCACTGTGTGTTATGGGCTGACGTATGACACAGGAAAGCAGCTGACTTCCCCATAGTGAGCAATCCAGGATAGAATAAGAGAGTCCCAAGATAGAAGTTGTCTTTTTTTACATTTAATTTTTCCCTCCTCTTCACTGTTTAGACAGTGTTAGTGGGTTTCATTTAATTTTGCTGCTTTCCTCTATCCAAAATATATTTTGCTCATATTTCACTTCCTTCCTCATCTTTTCCATTCCCTCTCCTCCCTTTCACTGGTCCCCACCCTGACAGTTCCCCTAAAGAAAACTTTTGCAAGCTTTTAGAAATATTTAACAACTTGGACTCATAAATTATCCTCATTAAATGTGAATGATCCTTATTAAATGTGAAATCAGTATCTATATTGATGTGGTCCACAAAAAACTTAGTTTGGAAGTTTGGGCAGTATGTGAAGTATCATGATAATATAAGCAAAGTAATTTTCTACCAGCCAGATTAAATTTGTCCCAGTTTATTTAACCAGCAGTAGTCCTTAGCTTTTGGGTCCTGGAACAGTAGATGAACGAGAAGGACAACATTTCTGTTCTCGTGGAAGTTTCCTTCTAGACTAAGCAAAGTTTGGTTATTTTAGATGCCATTTTGAAGAAAGCAATAGAGAGCATTTATGTTTGTTCTTGCGAGAATTTGTTCTGCTAGGGTTGTCTTTTTAATTAGTTTTGATAATGGCTTAGCTCTGATTTTGTATAGGAGATATGTGTCAGTTTTTCAAATGTTTTCTATTGCTTTGAAGGGGGATGGAAAATGAGAACTGAAGTGGAATTTTCTTACATTTTCCATCATTTTTAAATGCGAAGTGAGATCATCAGTATGAATTGTAGTCCAAGGACACCCTACTTTCTGTTACTGTAGGTCCCTAAGACATTGTATATTTAATAAATTTCTGAATTGTGAAGGGATTATGAGAAGTATAGGAGATTTATTCAGTAAGCCAAAATAATGTCAAAATGTCAAAGAATATTTGATATATTGACATGACAAATTAAAAATTACTTGGTATGAAAACAGTAGTAATCTTGTAGACAATATTATAATATGCTGCAAAAGACGATGGGAATACATGTCATGTGATGTACAGAATATTAAAAACAATGAAGTACAAATAGTTCTGTTTTTCATTAACTTGATAATTTTGATGCTGTAAAATTTAATAAAGAAATAATACATATTAATTGCATTACATTTGTCAATAGGGGGGATGTTTCCTCATAACATAATATAAATTCTGCTTGAAAATGGAATCCTCAAACTGGTTTCCTTTTTATCTGTTCTTGTATTTTCTAGATGGAAAAGGAGATTTGGGGTCATTGTATTTTAATTATAGTAATATGTTTTGAGGTTTCTAAGTTTTGATTTTCAAGTTGTAGCCAGTTTATCCAGCTCAGAGCTGTTTTATATTGAGATGATTATAAGGTAATTTGCTTAAAAGGCAAAAAGGAATGTCTACAAAGGTCTGCAAATACTATCTCAAGATTGATAGTCTGTTTATAGCTCAATTCAGGTAACATGTTGTTGCATGATTAATGAGAGCTGGGTTTCTTTAAACTGTGCTTAGAATCCTGTTGAAGTAATAAAAAAAACCAATGGTTATTATGCTCTGCTTTCTCTGGGGCTTAGTTTTAGCTATCATGTTAGCACTGCATTCCAGCATTGCAGAGCAGTGAAAAAAATCTGGTGTTATGGTTATGAAAAAAGTACCAAAAACAATAAATGGAGAAAGAGTAGAAGGAAGAGGAAAGGGGAATGGAAAGGGAGAGATGCTTACTAGCTCATTTACACTTCAAAATATTAGTATGTTCTTGATAAGAGTTTGTGCTAAGAAGTTTACCTCTTAGCCAAGCTCTGGGGGAAAAATGCTAACAACAACAACAAAAACCCAAAAAATCAGAACTGGAACTGGACAGGATGATTCTAGCTCTGTTACATAGTTACTGTGAAGCTTAAACAACATGGCTGGGAAAATTCTCCATAGAATGAAATAATCTGCAGATGCTACTAATAAAAGGTAAGGCCCGTTTCCTGTCTTCTGGAACCCTGTTCAGGTCATCTCCTGCAGTTGCCGAGTGGGGCCAGGGCCACGGCACAGAGGGCAAGCTACACAGCATCTTTACCCTCTGTGTATCAGTGCTGCTCAGGGGGGCTCAGGGAAGCAGAGCAGGAGCCCCGCAGCATCCCTTTGACTAATGCCTATGGGACTATAACTGCAGCTAGTACTTTTCATATTTAAATACAAGTTCCAATTAGGAAAAGATAGATGGCTCACTCTACAAGACAAGAAAAGATCAAGGACACTTGATTCATCTTGTTCACCATTTTTCACTGCAAAGCCTCTTTGAATGTTTATGGGTATGGGTCAGATCAGCATGGTCCTTGTGCACTATCAAAACCTGCATGATCCTTACTGTGTTCCAACTCTCATCTTCTCATTTCATTCTCACAGCAATCATATGAAGCTGGCAGCAATTTCTCCATTTTTGCGGTTGAAAAATGGCCTTGAGGATTGAAACATGGCTGTGAAAGTCTGCCTATGTGGTAGGTGTTAGAAGCTCCCTGTATATCTGCCCTTCAGGTCTGCAGGTGTCCCCTGCTCACAGCTTGTCTCAACCTTGGCCCTGAGCTAGGGTTTTCCTGTGAAGCCAGCTGTGGACTCTGCTCTCTCTGACCCAGCCACCTACCCCTGTCCTAGTTTGGTTTTCTTTTTCGGTCATAGTGGGCATTACACTTGCTTGGTAGGAATTCTATCACTTGTGCCACTCCTCAGCCTATTTGCTTTGGTTATTTATTTATTTATTTTAGTTAGGGTCTTGCATTTATGCCCAGGCTACCTGGACCATAGTCTAATTTGTGCCTCCTGCAGAAGTGTGTCTCCACACCCAGTTCTCTTTAGTTGAGGTGAGTGTCAGAGCCCAGGCTGGCTTTGAATGTTATGAGTTTGCCTCCCCAGTGCTGTAATAACAGGAGCTTCCCCCCATGCAGGCCTTCCAGTAAGTTTAATATTAATAACTTCCTAAGGTTCTTTTCCATGACATGATTCCTTGACCCCAGCCTTGCCTCCTGACCTCTCCTCTTCCAGGGGTCCTGTTAGGCATTTCTGAAGTCCCAGGTGCAACTCTTCATACCAAACATATTGCGAGTCCTACTCTGCTGTGGTCCCCAGCCAAGCCCACTGCCCCGTAGTGACTGGAGGAGGCACAGAGCAACTTCTGGCATCTGGGCTGGTACTTCCTGTGTATAGACCTTGGTGGCTAGAAGCAAGGGGGATCAATGTTTCCTCCTCTTGGTCAGAGAGCAGCTCTGAGCAAGGCTGGATCTAGTCTCCAGATGCATTAAGGAAGAGTCTGCCTCTCTGTTGCCTTCCCAAGATCTCCACTCCATTTTCTCTAGCTTCTGGCCAGACACTAGTGTGCAGAATCACAGTCCACTAATCTCTCAATGAGAAAAGTCCATTTTTTCTGTGTGCTAATCAGTCACTATGTTACTTAAAAGAAAGCTAGGCCATGCATGGGAACACATGCATACTAGACATTCAATCAAAATCTAGTCTGAATTCTGGGTGGTGGATGTTGGTGGGGTAGTGACTGAATGCTTTGACTTGAGCTGTGACAAAATGAGTGTTGCAGCAGAATGCAGAACAAAGAGGAGGAGGCCAGGTACTGGCCTGGGTGAGAGGAGGAGGACAGCCAGCTACTTTGTTGAACAGAGAAGACAGTTTTGCTGTATAAATAATTTATTTTTTAGTGGTGTTCAAGATGCTGTTATATTTTGCTTATCTCTAAATGTGTTTCTTTTGTCTGTTTATTTTTGTTTGGACTGTATTGCAAACTAAGCACTGGGACAAGTTCAGATCTTACAGTTAAAAGGAAGCTAAACAAGTCCAGATTGGAGAGCAAATTGTTATTATTTAAAACTTATGGACCAATTTGAATATGCCAAGTTCTATTGAAGAAAATATACAAACAGGGCTGGGAAGGTGGCTCAGTGGTAGAGCGCTTGCCTTGCTTGCATGAGGCCCTGGGTTCGATTCCTCAGCACCACATAAGCAAAAAGAAAAAAAAAGCCGGAAGTGGCGCTGTGGCTCAAGTGGTAGAGCGCTAGCCTTGACCTGAAGAGCTGAGGGACAGCACCCAGGCCCAGAGTTCAGGCCCCACGACCGGATCCCCCCCCCCCAAAAAAAGAAAATATACAAACACTATCCCTTCCATTAACAGCCAAGGTTTTCAGATACCCTGTTTCTCTGTTTTGCTGCAGCATTGCTAGTATTTAAGCGTAAGTTGAGAAATTTCCTCTTCATAATTTTTTATTCTTTATGTTTTAGAGTGGATCTCTGCCTTTTATCACAAATACACCTATGAGTAAATCAAATGTCATTGTATAAGTCCATATTATTAGAATATTGCTAACTAGGGGAGGGGGGAGGCGGGGAAGAGATGTGAAGGGTAAACAAAGGAGGAGGCTGCAATGCTTGGTAAGAAATGTACGCATTATCCTGCCCATGCAATTGTAACCCCTCTGTACAGTATGTTCACAAATAAAATAAAATTAAATTAAAAAAAGAATATTGCTAACTAAATATCATTACTCTGATTTTTGATAAGACAGGCAGGGTGTAACATTGATCATACCTTTGTCATTGTTCAGTGTGCTTACCTCTCCACTGGACAATTGGCAGCTCTCTATTTTCATTTCACCCTAAAGGAATGCTTGCCCTCCATCCCCCATCCCTATTGGGTTGTTACCTGGTGGTCTGAGAGTTCTTAGACCCGGTCCCACAGATCATATTTCCTTGTCCTCCTCCTTTCCCAGGGAGGTTAACCTCTGAATGGAGTCTGAGAGCACTGACAGCAGCAGACAGAGTGCTTGATTTCTTCAGTTCTTTTCTAGTCCAGAAGTCATGGTTGGTGAGTGGTACTGCCCTCACCTCCCACACGATACCATCCATGCACAGGAATGACAGGAGATTCCACACGATACCATCCATGCATAGGAATGACAAGAGACTCCACATGATACCATCCATGCATAGGAACAACATTAGATTCCAGTCCTCACACAATATCATCCATGTGTAGGAACAACAGGAGACTCCAGCCTCCACATGATACCATCTGTGCATAGGAACACTGAGACTCCAGCCCCCACATGATACCATCCATGCATAGGAACAATAGGAGGCTCCAGCTAGTTTTCTGTTTGAGTAGTACTGGGGATCAGGAACAGTGCCCTGAGCCTATGAAGAAACATTTGGCCACTGAACTGTTCTCCCACTGACAAGAAACTGCACATCAACTCTGCCCTGACCAGTCCAACCTCAATATGGAGAATATGCCACTTGGAAGACCACAGGTGACTTAGCCACAGAAGTGTGAATCTGAATTCAGAAACACTGAAAATACAAAAACTGTCTCCTCCCCAAATCAGCAATTCCACAAAAATAGTCTGATGGTATAAAAGAAAATGAAATCCCTTACAAGAATGATCATTAAAATGACCAAATAATTTTAAAAGGATATGAATAAACACCTGGATAAACTCAAAGACAATGCAAATAAACATATGAATGAATGAAAAGAAAATACAAATAGAGTGGACTAGGGAATACAGCATAAGATATAAAATTCATAAAGATGAATATGAAAAAATTGAAATTCTGGAAATAAAAGCTCATTGAGTCAATCTCAGTTAAAAGCCTTATAAGTAGCCTGGACCAAGTAGAAGATGGATGAACTAGAACATTTAGGTTAAAATAATATATTCATGGGGCTGGGAAGGTAGCTCAGTAGTAGAGTGCTTGCCTTACATGCATGAGGCCTGGGTTCGATTCCTCAGTACCACATAAAGCTGGAAGTGGCGCTGTGGCTCAAGTGGTAGAGTGCTAGCTTTGAGCTGAAGAGTTGAGGGACAGCGCCCAGGCCCAGAGTTCAGGTCCATGACCGGCAAAAAAAAAAAAAAAAAAAAAAAATGACACTGATAAAAGACCAAACTTAGGAAGCCTGGGGTTAGAAGCAGGGAAGATGTGCAAGATAAAGCCATAGTAAAATAAATTCAGTGAATAAATCAGAAAAAATTCTAGATCTTGTGAAAGTTAGCAGACCAGACCAGAAATGGGTTGTTCCACTTGTATTTTAATTAAAACATTAAGTGTACAGAACAAAGAAAGACTACCAAAAGGAACAGGAGAGAAGCACTGAGTACAGCTCCAAACCAGTCAGCAGACTGACTCCATCTCAACAGGAGAAGCTAGACATGGTGATCCATACCTGCCACCCTCAGCTACAAAGGGAAGCTAAAACAGTCAGATTCAGGTGCATGTTCAGGCAGGAAGTGAGGCTTTCTAAAAAATAACCAATGTAAAAACTGGCTGGAGGCATGGCTCAGCAGGAGAGCACCTGCTTAGCAAGCACAGTATTTTTTCCTTTAGTTCTTTATTTAATGCTGTGTTTCCTAGAGTCAATCCAGTATCGGAGAAAATTGTCTTTAGCTACTTTTTATAACATAAAACTATCATGTTGTCAACTTCTCATACGTGTACTGTAAAGACTTTAAAATTTATGTCTAGTGTTCCCACTGGCTGTGGCACCTTGGTGGTCACTTTCTCTGGCCACAGCCTCCACCTCTATAGAGTGGGCCTCTTAGGCCAGATTTCCCACTTCCTACAAGCTTGATGAATGTCTCCTTTACATATTTGGTGCTTAGTGACCTGGGCCACGTGAATACACATTGGGATCAAGCAGGAGAAAGAAATGACAGTCTTTTCTGTATTGAACTATTTTCTTTCTCTTGCTCTCTCTGTCTCTTTGCTTCCTAGCCACCTTAAGGTAAGATCTCCTCACAGCCACCTGCTCCTTGTCAGGATGTTCTGCCTTGACACAGGCCCCAAAGCAATGAGGCAAAGTGACCACAGCCTGAGACCTGAGAGGTGGGTGGAGAGGGAGAGAGGAGAGATTTGAGAGAGAGAAAGAAGGAAAAGGAGCAGGACAGAGGAGGCAGGGTCTGAATATCCCCAAGAGCATCCTCCTAGTAACCCAGTCCTCTGGGCCCAGCCTCTCAAAAGCCTTGTCCCTCTCCCAAAAGTGCCACAAGATTTTGTCAAGCCTTTAGCTTCACGGGGGACCGTGAAGATAAAAATCACAGCAGACTTTTATGCCTTTGCCTGTCTTGAAATCTCTCCCAGGAATTTACTTACAAAGCTTCCAGAGCACACAAGATGTTCACTTTTACTTGTTATCTGTGACTGCTTTCATGCTACTCACTGGAAGAATGGAGTGAGTTATAGGAGCTTAAATGATGGCAGGTCTGAGTTCTTTATTGTGAGATGATTTACTATCTATGGGCCTCTGATATAAAGAATTCCTCACATAAGGGCTTAGTTCTTCGTCCTATCCCTTGGGCTTTTGCCAATGAGACTGAAATAGGTTGAAGGAAGCCAGATGACCCCAGAGGGATTCAGAGGCCTTTGAGTTAAGCTAAGGTTTTCAGAGAAGTATCTGCAGGACCTCTGCATTCACTTCCTTGTATTGCTTTGAGACTGCACCCCTCAGGACTTGGCCCTAGCTGTCACTCAAGCAGGCACAGATGTGACTTTGCCACTGCTCCTGAAGACACGTGCTGACTGCAGAACACAGTGCAGACCTGGGGATCATGGTCTTCCTCATGGGGTACGATGATGTTACATGTACACAGGACAGTACAGTGAGTACCTGTGCACACGACATACAATGCACTTAACACTGTTACAGACTGCTGAGCCTTCCAGGCAGAGCCTTGTGGGGGCTGAGCCAGAGACCCTGCCAAGGGCAAAACCACACCCCTCCAGGATCTCAGAATTGTTCTGCTACCAGCCTGCAGTGCCAGGACAGGAGAGTGGCAAGCATGAGACTCAACTTGTGGGTGGGGGTGGGGGATACTGCTGCCTGGTCCGAGCCAAGCAGGGCCAGGGGCTCGACTGCCTGAGGCCTCAGGTCCTCTCACGGCAGGGAGGCACACATCAGGTCAGTGATTATCTCCAGCCCTAAGGTGCAGTGTTTTTTGGACTTACGTGGGACCAGTGTCTTTGTCTTCTTGTCTGTCTCTGCCTTTTAGAATGGGAAAGTTCTATGATGATCCACATTGCATTTTGGAAGCATGCAAGTTCTGACTTTCATAACCTCACAGATGAGAGAAGAGTTTACCTCAGGATGAATCAAGCCTTGAGTGTTACTCACCTGTGAATTATTTGAGTTTAGACTTCGGGCTGTTGGGGTAGAATGAATGTATTTGCATGCAAGAAAGACATTAACATTTGAGGATGAAGACAAATTGTTATTGTTTAAGATTATCCTCCTAAATTCTTGTTGGAAACTTAGTCTCCAATATAATAGAATTGAGAGGTGGAACCTTTAAGAGTGAAGAGGCTCGAGGTGTCCTCCCTCATGAATGGATTAATACCTGTATTATGGGAGCAGGTTACCCTGGATACAGGGTAGAAGACTTCAGCCCCTCTTCCCTCCCCCTCCTCCCCTGCCCCATTTCCTCTTCTCCTCTCTTCCCCCTCTCTTTCCCTCTCCCTCTCTGGGATGACAAAGGAGGAAGGCCCTCAGAGCCTCCGAGCCACATAGATATTGAGCCACATGACTTTGGACCTTCTGATCTTAGTACTGTGAGCAATAAAATCTCCTTCTAGAATAGATTAATCTTTAGCATCCTGTTAGGGTAGCACAAAATGATCTAAGATCCGAGGTAAGCTAAGTGTGTCAACTGGTGCTTCTTATAAACCGTACCATGTTGCTCAGTCAGAAAAAGGTTTACATTTTTTTTTACATTTTTGTACGTTTTTTATTATAAAAATGCTGTACAGAGGGGTTACAGTTACATGATCAAGGTAATGAGTACATTTTCTATTGAACAAGGTTTAAATTTTTACTAAATCATGGCAGCCACTCTTAGTGAACTTGAGTACAGGGAATAGGTTGCTAAAATGCTGTGACAGATTAACTCAACCTTGACAGGAACTGAGCCATTCAGAAATGTGGGGATAATTATAGCTGTGTTTGTCCTTTCTCTGAGCTAGGGTTACGTGCCTTGAAGACTTTACCACCTATAGTACTGTCTTCTACTTGCGGGGCCTTTGTAGTGGTGTGGGAGAGGAGAAAACATAGGATGGACATGTGGGTCTGTGGCTTAGCAATTTCCACCATATGCCTATTATTCCTTTTTCTCTCCGAATAATTTCCTTGTCTTTTCTTCACATCTTTCTCAGCTTGGCGTGGGCTTTAGTACTCAATTTACTGCTCTCCAGACAGGGATTCTGCCCCAGATCAGACCACTCAGGCCAGCATTTATTTTGATTTCTCAATAGGGGGCAGTATGGGAATTTCTAGGTAGTTACAATATTAGATTTATTTCTGTGTTTTGGGTCAGTGTGTTTTGTTGAACTGACCTCTGGTCATTAACATCAAAGTTGTGGCTAGAAATAACCAGGAGAGTGTGTAAATCCTAATAAAATGGGGGAGATATTAGAGAAGATTGTCTTGGAGAGACAATCAGGACGTGGACAAAAGCCACGATACACAAACTAAACAAAGATGCCTGGGCTTAAAGCTACATTATTATGTGGCAGGCTTGAGACTCAGGGCGAATTATATACACAGGATGGGGTTGAAGATTATCTGTAGATTCTGCCCATTTGCTAGCATACCTTTGGTATACTATTGGGACTAAGCCTACTTACAAATTCTAGGATGAATGACCATGACCGAGTGTGGTTGGGCTGGTAAGGTTAATTTAACTAGCTCAAAACACTGTCTGCCCATTTTCTTACATCTTCAGGGTGTTTCAGTCATGCTCTGCCCTTTCTGCTTTGATCACTTCACACATGCTGAGAATGTGACCCTTCAGACAAGACTGGGCTGAGTCATTTCAAATGGTTTCATAGGTCATACGTTCCCAAGATGATAAGGCAGTATGGAAATTTCCACTAGATTTCTAGACTAGGGATAAAAAGGTTAAAAAACATATTCCTGGACTGGGCATGGTGGTACACACCTGCAGGCTTATACTCAGGGTGAGGTGAATTGAAGGCCAGCCTGGTCTACATAGTAAGACTTTGTCTCTAAACACCCCAAATAATAAAATATTCCTCCCACAGTTGTCAGTGGGTGATGTTGAGCAAGTATCTGAACGTGAGTTTTCTCACAAAAATGCATTAATGGGATACTTTCTTGACTTTTTCAGTACTATTGCAATACAGAGTCAAGGATGAAGATCCTCATTGCTTTATGGATTAAAGAAAATAAAACATAAAGTTAAATACATAGATCATATATAACTTGTATGTATATTTTAAACATGTATGTGTAATACTGTATAATCTTAAGTTCTACAAACTAGCTAACATTGTAAGTATAAAAGGCTATGTAAATACAGATATCTGATTGATTTCATTTTGAGCCAGGTGTTTCTCAGCTCTAGTTGAATTTTATTCTGTTTGTTAATTTTAACTGACATACTGTTTGTCCTTTGAGCTTTGCATCTGTATCTGCAGTCCCTTCTCTACTTACTTGAAATGTGTGATGGTTTCAGGCGACGGGTCTCTCCCCATGCTGTTGGCATTCGAACACTCCGCTTGGCTCCCACTGCCCGCCCCTGGCTCCTGTGGCCTCCTGTGCACCCTTTGTTCTGTCAATCATCGTCTTCAGCTCTCACAAATGAGTGGGGAGAGGCATCTGCCTCTCTCCTGGACATATTTCAGTGAAATTTAGCCTGGTCACTTTTCTTCCTTTGTTGGGAACGTTCACCAGGACGGACACTTTCTTTTATCTTTGGAACTAGTGGATAGTTGTTAAACCAAATCGGGTCTTATATGAGTGAACACAGTCTCGCGGCACTCCTCAGGGAGTTTCGGAATCTAAATGTTTATGGAGTTAGGCTGATGTCCTTAGGAGCATCTGAGTCAGTGGTAGACAGTGGGTTGATGGACAGATACTCAGGATTCTTAGCCTCTGGCGGAGGCAGCTCTGAGTTGTTCTGTGGTGTTTATCGCGTTGTTCCCTGACAGGGCTGTGTTTCAGAATTCTTAATTCTTGGCTTCCATGTTAGAGTCATGTAGATGCAATGGTATCTTTCTTGGCAGAGCTGAGGACCAAACACAGGGCCTTGCCTTGCCAGATAAGTGCTCTTCCACTGAGCTAAATCTACAACCTCACACTAGTATTTTTAAAACAGTGAATTCCCAGGGAATTGACAGATGGGCTGGTTTGCACCCTCTCTGCTATTTGGATCTCTGTTTCTTTAACATTGACCACTGGAGATCAAGCAGTACTTTGCAGACACTGTGCATATGTGACAGTAAGGAGGGTGTTGACAGTGCTAGCCAGTGTCTGGACCTGAGGCAGATCACTTAGTATTTGACCAAATAGAAGGCTGCCTTCCATTTGACAAATTAAACCAATGGCAGCGCGTGTTTGGTGTCGGAGGAAGGAGACCCAGAGGTTCACTATTCTGTCAGCTGCACGCACAGACCAAGTGCTACCATCTAAAAGTACATGGACCGTGTTCACTCTCCTTCACTTTCCCCAAACTAACCACTGCCCAGAAGGACCTGCTTGCACGCACGCTTGTGATTTGTGGTTGGAGTGCATGCTGACTGTTGAGAGGATATTGACTGTGGATCTGCTGTGCATTTACAGTGCCTTAGACTCACTTTCCCCCTCCATCTGCACTGCCCACTCTTAGTCATTGCTTTTGGTGAGTTTCCTTTCTCTTATCTTCGTTCACAGATGTGGTGTATTTTGATGTTGTTCATCCTCTAACACTCTCCAAAAGTGCCTTTTTCTTTCCTCTGGTTTCTTTGGCATTCTCTTTTCTCCAAGGAGCCATATTTCACCTGTTCTTGGACAACATTTAGGAACCCAGATGCTTATTTATACAAAAAAGAGCATACTGCATGATATTCATAGTTTATTTTTGCCTTTTTTGTTTTGATTTCTTGTATTTTCAACACAAAGACCTTGTTGTATAGTTGGTTGACTTAGAAATCTATGTAGTTGGCTAGGCTGGCCTCAAACTCACCGTCCTACCTCTTCTTTCTAAATTCTAGGATTACAGTGTATACAGCCATGTCTGGCACAGTGGCCCACACCTGTGGTCACAGCTCAGAAGATAGAGATTGGGAAGACTGATGTTCAGGATCAGCCCAGAAGAAAATCTAAGTGAGCCCACCCCATCTTAATCTCAACCAACAAGCCAGGTTTGATGGTGCGTGCCTGTGACCCCAGTGGTGTAAGAGGAATGGATAGGATTGCTGTTCTAGGTGGGTGGGCAGAGGAAAAAATCAAACCCTTGTGTGAAAAAATGACCGAATGCATAAAGGGCTGGAGGCATGGCTCAGGTGGTAGAGCACCTGCCTAGGAAGAGCAAATCTTGAGTTCAATCATCATTACTGCGCCCCCCCCCCACACAAAGAAAAATAAACAAAAAACTAGATTTTAAAAATAGCATACAAAGGCCAGGAAAATAAAAGTATAATAATTTTTTGTTTTGATATAAATTAAATCTCTACACTTACATAGTACTGTAAGTTTAATATATCTAATTTTCAATATTTAGGCATTTTTCCTTTAACGCTTTGGTACGATATTCATGAAATACATATAAACAAATATTTAAAGGTCCTTCTAGCCTTTTTTTTTTGGGGTCCGGTCGTGGGGCCTGAACTCTGGGCCTGGGTGCTGTCCCTCAGCTCTTCAGGTCAAGGCTAGTGCTCTACCACTTGAGCTACAGTGCCACTTCCGGCTTTTTTTTTTTTTTTTGCTTATGTGGTGCTGAGGAATCGAACCCAGGGCCTCAGGCATGCAAGGCAAGCGCTCTACCCCTGAGCCAACTTCCCAGCTCTCCTTCTAGCCTTTTGCCTCTAGCTCTAGTGTAGCTCTTCATGGCACTGCAGTGGAATACTGTTTAATTAAAAAGAAAAAAGAAAAGAACACTCTGACACATGATTACCACTGATAAGCTTCTGAAACACCATGTAAAGTGCAAGCAGATAAAATTCCATTGATGACATTCAAAAATGGGGGGAAATGACAGAACCAGGACACAGATCCTTGGCTGCCCAGCTCTGGGGGTCACCTAGGGGTGGGGGAGGAGTTAGGGTGAGGGAATGCTTAGTATCCTGATTTCAGTTATGGCTAAACAACTCTACGTCTTTGGGAACGTTTATAGTCTTGTTAACCAAAAGAAGTCAGCATTTCTACGTATCTGTTTCTACAATGAAGTTTAGATATGGCTCAATTTATATAGCTTTCAAAAGCATTCTGTTTAGAAAGATTAGTTTTACTCTGTATGAAGCACTAACATAATAAAGATTCTAGTGTCATGGGCCCTATAGACAGTACTCACTCTTTCAGTTCCTCTTAGTCCTTGATTATTGTAGCAATTGCCACGTTGTTGTATTTCTTTTATGGCTTACTATCTAGTTGACAGACACTTTGTTTACTTATGGGGTCCAGACATTCCTTACAAGTAATAAACCTAAGATGTTAACTGATTACTCCAGAATGGCCTGATTTCACTTGGGGCTGAGAATTCATCTCTTGACAACATGTTTTCTCAAGGTTGGATTTAATTACCTTTTAGTAAAACTTGGCATAAGGTCAACCATGTTTAAGGACATGTCAGAGCAAAGGCTTCTTGTCTTTAGAGATTTTTTCGCCCACATCTCAATTATGTTCATCATTAGCCTGTTGGCAAGCTAGCTGGATTTCTAAAGCACATGGAACTCCCCTAAGACTTTGTGTATTCGAAGATACGTGTTGTCCATCCATAAATGACTAACACTATAGGCATTATTTTGTTTTTATCATCTGTTTCACAGCTACGTTGCATGAATCTTTTGTGAGTAGAAATTTTTAGATTTATTATAGCATTGTTATCAAGTTTATTTGTCAAGATATCAAGTTAAAAAAAAAAGCATGTAAATACATGGTAAAACCAAGACTAGGGCATAAGGATGTCCTAGGGGTAGTACAAAGCTGGTCTCTCAGGCCCAGAAGACTGCATGGGGACAGGATCAGAGAAAGACTGAAGATTTTGTGGGTGGACAGTGTTATCCTTGGACAATGGAGATTGTATGATTAAACTGAAAGCAAGCCAGCCTCCTATAAGCCAGAAAAGCCATTTCTAGTGGTGACTGGTGACCGGGTAACTGCGTGGCTTGGTGCACAAGACAGACAGAATCATCAAAAACAGTTCTCCCAATCAAGATGACATTGCTCAGTAGTCCCCAGCTGAGGCCCCCTCGAATTTCCACTCCTCTCTTTCCTAGTTCCAGATACTCCAGCCAGTTACCTCCATGAGATCTGCCTCATTCCTGTGATTTCCACTTTTATGGAGCCTAGACACTTTTTTCTTACGTTAGAGCTCAGACATACATATTTAAATCATTGTTAATATTTTGTTTTTAGTCAGTTACATGTCTACAATAAGAGAGGTCTTCTTATATCAGTATAGTCTGATATGTTTTTGTGTGCTAATCTAGACTAATCCATTTCAGTTCATTTTATGTAAGGTTAATTAAATTTTGTTGAATATTATAGTGGCTAATAAAAATAGCTTATACTTATTGAATGCTTATTATGTGACAGCCACTATAATAATTTCTGGTAGCTAGTCATTTCACCCTTACAAAATGTTATATACAGAGTCATCTCTACTTTTTTAATGCTTGTAGAAATTGAGAAGATAGGATCACATAAAAATTTATATGTTACTAACATAATAATCTGTATTCATTATAGCCAGAAAAGTAAAATCTGCTCAAGTTTCTATCATCTAGTGAATAAAATAGGGTATATTTATATAAAAATGTTGTTTTAAAAAAGAATGAAGAAGAGCCTGGGAAGGTGGCTCAGTGGTAGAGTGCTTGCCTTGCATGCATGAGGCCCTGGGTTCGATTCCTCCGCACCACATAAGCAGTAAAAGCTGGAAGTGGTGCTGTGTCTCAAGTGATAGAGCGCTAGCCTTGAGCTGAAGAGCTGAGGGACAGCGCCCAGGCCCAAGAGTTCAGGCCCCATGACTGACCAAAAAAAAAAAAAAAAAGAATGAAGAAGTGATACATACTGCAGCACAAATAAGTTTTGAAAACTGTAATCTGAGTCAAAGAAGTTGGACACAAAAGTTCACATACTAGTACATTTATATTGAATAGAACAGACAACTCCTAGGGAAGAAACTGTTTAATTGGTATAAATATTATATTCATTACATAAGTGAAAAAAATGAAGACATGGAAGGCCAAATGCCTTGCGTAAGACATACTTAGCAAATGCTGTGATCCTAGTTCAACGATTAGTGTGATAAGATGATGCGTATTGCTTCTGAATCTAAGATTCATCCATAACTCCCTAAATCAAAGTGCCCAAGTACACAGTTTGCAGGCTGAGTTTAGTTTCCGATATCTGAGTTTGTATATCTAAGCCAGTGTTAGCTCCCGTATCTTGCTGACAATATTTTACCTTCCTACCATTTCACTTGATATTTCAGAAGGCCTTGCGTATGGAATGGGTCTGTGCCCTCTTACACAGAAGCAAGGGTGAGGCAGTTTGTAGCAGTCTCCCTGTTTGCTTTTTGGCTCCCACTGCCAGGGCTTTCATTTATCATCAAGTTTGCAGTGCTGTTTTTCTCATAGTAGACTTAGGAAAAAAAAGTCAACTTTTTCCCCCCCAACTCTGTCTTTTGGAGAGAGCAAAGATAAATGAAAACCACATATATTTCATGAGAAATAAGAAAATAATGACTCAGTGCACTTAATAAACAAAATGGTTCTCTCTAAAGAACACATCTGGGCCAGTTAACCTCTTTTGATGATCAGGCTGGCTCCTTGGACACTTTGGTTTCTCTGATTCAGGCAAGACTCTGACTCACTGTGGGACCTTGGGTTAGTTAGAGACTCTGAGCCTGGACTTCATCGTCCCTGAAAACAACCATGAAGCTGCCTAGGGCAGAAATGACAAGCTGGGTGTCCAGGCCAGCTCCTCTAGGATTGTGTGTTGCTGGGAGTTAGTATCTTCTGTGGGCTGATTGTGTCTGTTTCCTAGTTGTTGGTCACGCTCCTAACCCCCAAGAGAATGGTATCCCCAGGTGACTCTGAGTGCTAATTAGGTTATGGGTAAGAAGAATAGAAGAAAAGTCTGCTTAGGCTTGGTGAATTTGATGAAAGTCCTCAGGCAAGGACTTCAGAGATCCCGTTTCTTTTGCTAGAAGTTTCCTGTCACAAGGACATTTGAGAGAGCCTGGTTTCAGGCTTGCAGAAGAATCAGGGAAGGTTAGTGGGATCTTGCATTTGAGACGGTTTCTCTAAACTTGTGAAAGTACTGGCCTTTGGAATGTTGTTTTCTGAGCCCCAACACTTGTAAGTGGATAGTTACTGGGGAGGAGAGCAGATGAGGTTCCTTCTCTCTTGAGATGGACGGTAGTTGCTTAGGTAAAAATATATGGAAATACACCATGGATTTATAACTTATACTCTGGTAAAAGTGTGTAGTGTTGGGGCTCATAATAGTCTTAGATCAGGATCTCTCTATACCCTGTCCTCCTTGATCCTTACTCTCCCACCAGTGGGGAAGGACTCCGGTGGTTTCTGACTACAGGAAGACCATACCTGCCCAAAAGGGCACAGTTGCTTTCTAATATCAAGCTGAAACCTCATAGTCTACCACAGTACACTTAGGCACAAAACACCTGTCTCTCTGTCTTGTTCACACTCCAGAGAACCATTGTGCAAGCGAATTTCTCTTTGAGTCCATCAATTTCTCTAATAATAATAACTTCCTTGCCCCAGAATTGCCTATGTGTCCCCAACTGTCTTTCTTCTGAAGAAGAGGACTTAAGGACCTGAACCTCATGCTTAGTAAGTAATCCCTCTTGTCAACTTCCTTGGATCAGTAGTCACAGCAATATCTGGGAGGCTTTTGCTTATTTTGATACATATTTTTTGAATATTACAATTAACTTTATGGTCTATAGTTTACCATTGTATGACATTTTATTGGGGTGCACCTGCATACAGTACTTTTACATACAATAGGAACTCAAATGGCTAGGAAAACTGTTTAATGAGACATAAGGGCAAAAAGAAAAAAGAAAAAGATGATAGCCAATTAAAGTTTCCTCAGTAACTAACTTCCCAATGGTTAACGTTCCCCGTGCCAGTGCTGCAGTTACAGCATATAAGAATGACATCTTGTCAGTCCCTGTGATTCTGAGAAAATTAATCACAAAGATTATTATACTGATAAATTCAACCTAGAGGTTGTTCTTTTTTTTTTTTGATGAGGGGAGGGCAATGTGATTTTAAAGAGCTATTTTTCCATCTAACCCAGACAGTTTCCAGGTTACAGTAACTGGGGGTTTCTAAGCTGTTACAGGTGAAGGTGCTCTCTCCAGGGTCACATAACATCTGACCCTCATGGGGCGCCAGTGACTTTCCCTGTGTACGCCAGTGAATGCATGCATCTTTTCTTGGGCCAGCTGATCTGGTGTTACTTTAGCCTAGCCAGCCTTGTGAGGGGGAAGCTTTTCCTTCCCACCGATAGCACCTGAGCAGTGAGGAAAGTCAGATAACTGCATGGCAACATTCTGTGGGCTCCTTTTTCACTGTAATCCTAGTTCAAGTTTCAGCTCTTTTCCCTCTTGTTTTAAGAAGGAATACCTGGGAATGCATGTATTTATATGAATATCGGTGTGGAGGGAATTTGTGACCAATTTTTATTGTTATTTCATATTTAAAAATAATCACCATTGACTGTGACCCAGTGCCAGTATATTTCATTTTTCTATAGTCATGCATTCTCAGCACTCCTGGGTGGATGGATGTACCTCAACTCTGACTCAGTTTGTACTTGCGGATGAATAAGCCAGGAGCAAACATGCTTTTGACAATTTGATACTAGGCTTTTCTTCTATATCAAGTGAATTTTTTGTGTAGTTGTTGTGAGTCATCAAGAACTTTAATGCTGAAATGAAACAATAACATACTTGTGCTGAAAGGTGACTGGTCTCTGCCTGACTCCACGTTGGCTCTCTTTGTGTTTAGATAGATAGCTGGAAGGATTCATTCTCTTGCATTGGATGTGTTCCCTAGCTGGGTGAGGACCAAGGTCACAGGCACACAGGACGAAGGAAGTGTGGCCTTGCTGACTTAGTGTGACCTTGCTGACTCACTGTGCTGAGCAGAGCTTCACATTTGCTTCCTTTCTTCTGCTCAAGTAAACCTAGAAGAATTGTCCCAGGCTCACCTTTCAGTCCCTAATGCTTCTCCTCTTGCATAGTAATGGAGCAAAGCTTATAAGCCCTGTGTCCCTGGGGGACATCTGCCTAGCTGCCACCTACAGGATTGAACAGGACTCATGAATTTGAGTTTGAGATTTGTGTTCAGATACTAGGGCACTGAAATGAGATGAATGAAGGACAGTGTGTGTGTGTGTGTGTGTGTGTGTGTGTGTGTGTGTGTGTGTGTGTGTGTGTCTTAATCCTAGTACTAGGTACTTAAGAAACTCCCTCAAAGTTGAACATACCAAGTTGCTTTAGAGAGACAGCTACAGAAAAACAATACTTAGAAGAAATTCTACAGTTGAATCCCAGTAAGAGAGGGCAAGAGCCTCAGCACCGGCAAAGTGTGGATTCTCCAAACTTGCTGATAATAACAGCATACAGACAAGGAGCACTTGCCCTTTGCTCTTTGAAAATTGACTGTAATGAGCCAACAGTAGAGAGATTAAAATGGAGAAGAGATACACAGTTTATTAAAATGCACAGCGTAGGAATCATCCACAACCAGCTTCCCTGAAGAACAATTGGTTAAAGCCTAACCGATTTCCAGAGTACAAGTCCCAGTGGAGGCTTAGGTAGGTGTTTGGGGTGGCCGGGGAGATACCCAGAATGACACTTTGTAGAAGGATATACAGGAAGGATCTGGAAGGATGCACACCAACAAAAGCTGTCTTACTGTGCAGATAATAGTCTCCCATAGTCTCTCCCTCAATGCCATCTGACCAGGCAAGTCCTGGTACTGTAGAAGAGAACAGCATTCACAGACAGGGTGGTGGTGGGTAGTGGAGGCCAAAGTCAGAGACAACTCAGAGGTTGCTCCTTTGATTCTGTGCCCCCACAATCTGGGGGTTGGAGCATTCTTTTCTGAGTCCTAACAACGTCAAGGGCAGTGCAGCAACACGGTTCTTTCCTTCAGGATGGAGCAGAAGATCCACACCTGGCCTGCTGGTGAGAAGTTCACCTCTGTCCCCCTCATGTTCAGTGTTGACTTCGTGAATAAATCATCTTCATTCTTCATAAAAAAATCTGAGATATCTCTGTGCATCACCTTTACAATAAAAAAGTCTGAGAGGTGATGAGTGTTAGTGCCTCTGCTTGTTTTTGATCCTTTGCTTCCAAGGAGGCAACTACAGACACACAGTAAACACTACCTAAAGATTAACTACGCTCAGTGGCTCTTGGCCTTTCTAGTTGGCTTTGAATCCTCATCTGTAACCTTTTACTTACTTTGGTATTTTTATCAGATTATAATCTCAAATTCCTCCACCTTACCTCAGAATATGGCTTTTTTTTGCACATCGGTATGAAATTTTATTCTTATAATACCTTACATATTTGCAACAGATACTTCTATTTCTTGTATTTCTTGAATACTTTCAACAGCAAAAATCATGAAAGCAGTCCTGGAGAGCTGATCAGTTGTGCTTAGACACAATCTCAGAGAGGGAGTTTTTTATGTCTGTAGTTCTGGCTCGTCAGTCTCAGTTTGTAGCATTGTTGTCTTGCTGAAAATACATTCTGCCTAGCTGGCTGCAGTGGCTCACATCTGTAATCCTAGCTACCTAAGAGGCTGAGATTAGGAGGGATTATGGTTTGAGGCAAGCTCAGGCAAAATTCTTCCAGACTCTCCCACCCTTCACAACCAGAGCGACATATGCCTGTCCGTGCAGTGATGAGGGGGTTTGTGATCAGGAGGACTGTGGTTCCAGCCTGGACAAAAACGTTTGTGAGACTCCGTGATGGAAAGAAGTTGGGTATGTTGGTACATGCCTGTCATCTCACTTTTGGTAGAAACGATGAAACAGGAAGATTGAGGCCTACAGATAGGTCTGGGAAAAAGTGAGAAACTATCTCAAAAGAACCAGTGCAAAACAGAGTCAGAGGTAGATCCCTGTTGTGCACACGTGCATGCGTGCGTGCGTGTGTGTGTGTGTGTGTGTGTGTGTGTGTGTGTGTGTGGTGTATTCCTTTCTGACCTTACTTTTTTTTTCTTTTTTGCCAGTCCCGAGGCTGAACTCAGGGCCTAGACACTGTCCCTCAGCTTCTTTTGCTCAAGGCTAGCATTCTACCACTTGAGCTACAATGCCACTTCTAGCATTTTGGTTTATGTGGCATTGAGGAATTAAACCCAGGGCTTCATGCATGCTACCTTTGCTAAGCCACATTCCCAGCTTCTGACCTTACTTTTGTTTCCGTTACCATAGAGGGTGGGGGAATCTGTTTTTCTGCATCTTCTTCCTCCCCAGTGTACTGCATTCACTGTCAGAACCTACCGCTACCTGACTTCGGCTCTACCACTTCCCAGACGCCACCTGCCCTTCGGATTCA
>NW_012267260.1:2596136-2623101 GCF_000151885.1 Dipodomys ordii | reverse complement strand
CCCCTCTCCGTGGCACCTTCGGATTCGAGGTGAGTCCGTGGTCTCCCCTCTCCGTGGCACCTTCGGATTCGAGGTGAGTCCGTGGTCTCCCCTCTTTGTGGCACCTTCGGATTCGAGGTGAGTCCGTGGTCTCCCCTCTCCGTGGCACCTTCGGATTCGCGGTGAGTCTGTGGTCTCCCCTCTCTGTGGCACCTGGTTTGTGGTCCTCTCTCACGGCTACACCTTTCTGTCATCCATGGCGATCTTCATACTGTATATCCACTTGGTTTTCTAAAGCCATTTGAAAACTTACACCCTCAGAGAAAAACTTACTTTCTGAACACTTCTCTATTTTCAGGGTTTCCTCAGGGCTCATGTGTCTTTTGATATAATACTAGTTAATCAACACATGGAGACTTCTATATAACTATTCTCAGGCCTTTTTTTTTTTATGAATGTGTCTTGCTCCTGAAGCCCTTTCTTCTACTTGTTTTCCAAAATGCATAATAGGGTCTTCTGTAAAGCATGCACACTAACTAAATATTGGTTCCAGTGTGTACAAGTTAAAGTGTCCTATTTGTTCTTGTCAGTGGAGTAAATATTTAACTTGCCTGACATGACTGATCATTTGCTTAGACAGTGCCATTTCCTGCTTTGGGGGGAACTTTGGTCTGTTGCTGACTTGTTGGTCCTCTGAGTCTTTTCAGATAGAGGGTGTGGGCCTCCAGAAGTTGGAATACGCATTGTTCTTACATGTTTTATTACCTGTATGGTTGTATAGGATAGGAAACTCCAAACCAAACTCCTACAGAGTCAACACTGAGAACATCACTTAGAGTCACCACAATGTGTGGTGATTTCTCCTGTGAACCATCAGCCAGTCCAGATCGGTGCATCTGACAATGTCTGGAGACAGTGATCCCACTGGCTGCCCACAGGCTGGTTGTCAAAGGCAGACGTCATTGATGATTTGATTGGCTGGCTACAAATCAGGGTTCTCATACCTGGAATGCAGTTTATTTGTTTGGATGGTTCCCAGAACTCCTAGAAACATTTACTTTTGCTTAGTAGATTAGACAGGACTGCAGTTATAATAGCATGTTTTTCTCAAGATTCAATAGATTCTGAAAAATAAGATTGAATCTGTAAGCAGTTATTGAACTTTGTTTTTTAAAAGCTGAGAATATACCATTTCATGCACTGTACAGTATATACTGCATGGGGAAAATATTCTTTACAATACTGTTTGTAGAAACAAAATGCTAGAAATAGAAATGCTAGAAATAGTTTATCGGTGGGGCTATCAATCCGTGTAGACTGTGTGACAGCAAATGGCTACCTCTGTGCTGCCTGCATGTAGTACAGGATGCATTGTCACATAAAAAACACGGGAGGAGGCTAGACAGAAGAACACAGAGGGCCTGAGCTAGTTCCCTCCAATCCATCCACCCTCCTTCATGTCTTAATGGTTTCCTAAAAGATCACCACAGTGGGAGTTGGTGGGGTTTGGATTAAATGTCCCTGAATACTCTATATTGAAGGCCTGGAACCACAGCCATGTTCAGAGGTGACTGAGTCATGAGGGTTCTAACTTCACCAGCAATCGCTGACAAATTCTTAATTGAGAGGACCATTAGGAGGTGGGCCTAGTTGGAGGAGGTAGCTAGGCAGGTCATGGGGGCTTGCCCCTGAAGGGTGTGGGTAACCCCCAGTCTCTTCCTGCTGGTTTAAAGGGTGTGTCTTACCCCCAGCCTTTCCCCCTGGCTTTCTCAGCTTCCAGCCTGTTTCCTGCTGGCTTCACCAAGCGAAGCACATGCTCCAGCCATGCCAAGTAACCATGGGGCGGACATCTCTGAAACCAGGATTTAAGTAAATCCTTTCTTTCTTAAATTATTTAATCTCAGTTGAAAAAGTAACTAAGACATGGATTAAGCTTCCATCCCGGGATTTCAGAGGGCATACTTTGAAACTATAGCAGCCAGCACATATTGTCAAGTGCTAAAAAGTCACGTTGAAAAGACTTAGAATCAGTTTTGAATACACAGTCATATTTCGCTAGGAAAGCCAGAATGGTAGATTGAGACGTGGTGTCTGAATCTATAAGTTTATAAAAAAGAAAGAGCTCTCAATCACTTATAGAAGATTCTGGGAAATCAACTCATCATTTTGAGAACTGGCAATTACAAGGAAAGAGGCAAGCATTTATCCTTTTCTTATCCTTTCCTGTGCTAATTACACCACATAAGAACCAAGTCATTAATTAAGGGAAGTTTCTGTATTATAGAAGTATTCCTGCTGGTAAATGAAGAAGGAATGAGAATTGGATTCTAACAGCACTTACATTTCAGCCAAAGACTGCATGTGGATAATGACAGGACTTCCAGGAGCAGTCATCTCTTCTGGTGTGCCTAAACTGGCTGTTTCATTAGGCTAGTGACAGTATTCCAGTCTTCAGTCTAGTGAAATAGATGTCTAACATTTTACCTCCCAGGGGCTAACACTGTTTCAAGATTTGCCACAATAGTTCTTACTTTCATAGTTGTTGAGTGGAAAAAACTAATTTCATTTGATGATAAGCAGTCACTTTGATTCTAAGAAGATTCATTAGAAGATCATACGAAGTACACTGGAGTATTTTTGTAATATCCTTAAGGTCGATAGAGCTTAAACTATAAAGAGTAAAACAGTAAACTTTATTTATAAAAAGTCATCTTTTTTTTCCTTACTTGGTTCCAAGGTGGTACTATAAACAGCATACTATATAGTTAGCAGTTCTTTTTTGGCAGTTCTGTTTTCATAGACATTTATTTCCCACTTTTTTATTTTTAGCTATATTAACTTACATTATCAAGTTATATGCAACCATCTAAGAGAGATTTTTTTCTTTACGGAAAATGTAGGATGACTGACTAGGTGAATAAAAAAATTCAACCAATGAAAGAATGAGAAAATCATATACATGTATGTCGCTATCCTTGCATTAATAATAATAGGTTTTATTTTCTAAGACATTTGTGAATATAAAATGTCCAGGTATATTTTCAGTCAAACACACCCAAAAGTCGCTGTCTAGTCGCTGGCCGTTCAGCCTCTATGGCTATGGCTTAATAAGTTTGCTGTGTTTTGGAATCTGAAGTTATTTAATTAAATGAAATTAATTTCATTTAATGGTGAATTTATGGGGTTTGCCCAGAAAACCTAAGATATTTTTCATAAACTCTTAAGTAGTATGATTTCCTTAACAAATTAAGGAAAGTTTTTATTTCTTCCAAAGACTCCTTCCTTTCCTTCCCTTCCTTCCTCCCTTCTTTTCTCCCTCCCTCCCTCCCTCCCTCTCTCTCTTCCTTCCTTGCCTCCCTCCTCTTCCTTCCTTTCTTCCTTCCTTTGTAGTGGGGTTTGAACTCAGTGTCTCATGCTTGCCTGACTTACTAGCTGATGCTCTATGACTTGAGCTACATCTTCAGTCCTCTCAGAGACTCTGGAGTTGATTAAACATTTGTAATAACTTTAAACTCTTTCACTCACTATACTAACAATTAGCAAAGATGGTAGTTAATTTTGATGTTTTCGTGGTTTCGTGTTGTTCACCGATTTTTTGTGATAACATTTGCTCCGTTGTTTTTAGTGTTGGTCATTGTTGAGAACTGTGGTGCTGGGCCTGCTGCTTGTCTTCCTTCAGCGTTTATGCTGACCGGCTCCTCAGCCCCCTCAGGGCTGAGAGGGGTGTGCACGGAGACATTCTTCTGTGCAGAGGGACGGCGGGGAGGGGGTGAGAGTCGCATCTGGACAAAAGTCTCTCGTCTTCCACTTGTCTCATAAACAGGTCCCAGATCCCATACTCCTGTGGACTCACGTTTCCACGCCTCCCGGATGGGGTGGGCAAAGCCAGAGTCCCAGTGGTATGTGGTGCTGTTCATGTGCCTGCCCCTTAGCCTGAGGCTTTGCATTTTTAAAAATCTCATTTAATCCTCCCAGCGCTTCCTACAAAGGAGGAAGTCTTTGTCCATACTTGCGAAAACTGTGACCAGACGATGCTGAGCTGCCTGACTGGACAGTCTGTCTATCCCAAAGCCTGCTGCTGCATGTGCGAATGAGCGCCACTCCTGGTCACAAGGCAGAAAGCAGAGCCTAGACCACTGTGTGTGGCCACAGGCCGTGGACAAAAAGCAATGACCAGTATCTGGGGAGTGGAGGTTATCAAAGTAAGGTAGGACACTAAAGGAATATGAGGAGATAAAATATCTCAGACTTCACATGTCTCTCTCAAGACCAAACAAATTGGAGCTTAAAACATTTTTTATGGTACTAGGGTTTGAAAGTAGGGCTCCTCTGTCTCCTGAGTGTACCTCCAACCCTTGTTAGCACTGGTTCTGTTTGAGTTAGGGTCTTGCCTTCTGCCAGCGTATGTCCTTTAGGCTTTCCTGTGTACTGTGATGACAGATGTTGGCAGATGCAGAGATATGTGCAATGACAAGACAGGCTGTGCTACCCTGCCTAGCTTCTTTTAGTGCACATGGCATCTTGTGGACTTCCTCCCAGGCCAGCTTGGTTCTACCAGCCTCCCACCCAGCTCAGGCTGACAGGCACACACCAGCACACTCAGATACTGGTTGGGGGAGTAGATCTTGCTTGGATCGGTCTAGATCCTTGATCTTCCTGTTCTCAAACTCCCAATTAACCAGGATTATGGTCAGGAGCCACTGGCACCTGGCTTTGTGAGAATTAAGCAGCCAGATCAGTGTTTGTTTTTTTGTACTCAAGGCCTTGTATGCAGCTGCTCTGCTACTTGAGCCAGGCCCCAGACCTCAGCTCAATCTCCAGGGAAAATAAATGAGCCTAGTAGCCAGGTAGTGGAACTGAGTCTTTAAGAAAATCTAGGCTCTTTTCTTTTCATGTGCTCTGTAGAGCCAAGTGTGCTGGCTTATGTGTGGGATATGTCTGCTCCATTTTTTGCCTCGGTTTTCCTCTCCATATTGTTTTACATCTTTTCTCCTATCTCTATCCAGGTACTAATCGAAGAAGCTAAACAAAATGCCTCCTTTTCTCTAGAGTTAAATATTTTGGCTATGAGTGATGGCACTGTTAGGTAGGAGAGTACAGATGTGGTTATAGTATAACCAGGCCTCACATGAGCCATGCCAGACACAGACAGATCCTCCCACTCTCCCAGCCCTCCTTCTGTGCTTGAAAACTGCATGGTCAAAGGCAGGTTTGGGGTCTTCCATAGCCTTTTCTGATATCCACTCAGCACAGTGCAGACACAATCATTTGTTTGCAAACATGAAAAACAAACTGAAACTAGTTAGTGAATGAGTTCTTGCCCTACTCCGCATTTCAGGGAACGGACCCCGGTCTGGAAATTTCCTTCTCACATTGTCTCCCCTAAAACTGCCCTCTGCGATCTCCTGTTTCAGAAACATTTGCTCATACAGTCACTCGAGTTTATTGTTTTCAAAGGTATTCCTTTTAGCTGAGGTATTGCCTGTTTTTTCAAGGGATGCCATGAGAACACTTGCAATAAAAGTCTTGTTCATTCACACTCATTTGAAAAAAATGAAGTGAGTCTATGCTATATAATTTTTTCATGCAAGTTCAGGAGTGAGGTTGTTATGTGAAGACTGGATAATCATGTTGATTCCAAGAAGATTGAGAGCCAGTATTGTTTTGTAGTCAAAGAATTTGTTCTCCCACAGGGCGTGTGGCTTCAAGCCAGCACACCTCATAATTCATTCTCCTTTATTCCCTCTACTATTTTCTTCTTCCTTGTTACAACACCTAAGTTTTTCAAGGGAATGTAGAAGGAAATTTTTCTAACTTCTTTTGTTGGTATGGCGCAGAGGCAAGCTCTGTGCCACTGAGCTATACCTCCAAGCCTTTCCTTACCCTTTTAACTTTCAGATACTTATTTCTGAGGTACACAGTAAACTGCAAGGATTTGGTTTTTTTATTTGATGTGTTTGGAAGGTGCTAAAGTCTCTTCTTCATGCTTGTACTAAATTTTGTCCAGAGGCTAGAGTCAAGAGCATCAGGTCAAGATAGTACATCAGCACAGAAAGGCACCAAAGGGCATTGCATCTAAATAGATATCGGATGAGACGCTGAGATCGGGGGACTGGAAAGCACATTTGAGAGGAGTAAACACACAATAAAACAGCATTGTGGGTGGAGAGTAGAGAGAACTTGCAGTGGTCTTGGTTCTCTGATGAGCAGGTTGGTCACCTGTGTTGCCGTAACCCTGGCCCAGCTCCCCACCCAGGCCACTGCCTCCCTTTCCAGAAGATGGGCCTTGATGGGTGCGGCTCACTCTGAGAGCCCTTGGTCACGTGACACGGGGAGTTGCTATGATGGCCAGTGCTGCTGGCACCGAGAGCCGCCAAGATTCCTTTGGTGGGCTTAGAGAAACAACGTGTAGGGACACACACACACGGAACCCATTTTCTTCTTTCCTAGAGGATGATGGGACCGTTTATAACAAACACTTGGTTGAAGGTTTCACACGTCTTGTTACCCCGGAGCTCACTTCCAGAGACCTTCAGTTTTAGGCAACGGTTGGACCAACATTCCTGGGTCATTTTTGCATGACCCTGGAGAATGGGCTAGGGTGGAGGAGGTCATTACTTTTGCTCTACCCTGGAAGAGTCCATCAAGTTGAATTAGTATGCCAACTTTTGTGTCTAATTGAGGTATGGCAACTAGAGGCTTTAAACCATCAATTTTATAGGCTTTAAACTATAGGCTTTAAACAAACAGCAATCGATTAATTGATTGCTGTGCACAGGAATTATATGACCCTAATTCTTAAGGAAGTCAAAGTTTAATCATAAAAGTATATATAATTTTACGATATTTTTCTAAGGAAATCTCTCTCTCTTTTTTGCCAGTCCTGGGGCTTGAACTCAAGGCCTGGGCACTGCTCCTGAGTTTCTTTTGCTCAAGGCTAGCATTCTACCACTTGAGCCACAGCACCACTTCTGTCTTCTTCTGCTTAGGTAGAACTAAGGAATGGACCCCAGGGCCTCATGCATGCTAGGCAAGCACTCTACCACTAAACCACATTACCAGCCCAGGGAATCAGAGTTTAATCATGAGGATAGACACATTTACAATATTTTGGAGGAAAAGGCAATCATAAATCATAAAGAATCTTCTGGGCTTTGGGTTAAACAAAATGGCCCTGGGAGGTCTGGGAAGGGATGGGCCCAGTTCCAGGTCCAGCTGTTCCAACAGGTGCCTGGTACAAAAGACACAGATATCTCATACCTGGAGCCATGCTCCTTGTCTGAAATTTCACAGAAACTGTCCAGCTTTTGTTCTAGTCCCTCACAACCACAAGGTATCACCCATCCTGTATTGCTCCTTCTGGAACAGACACTTGATGGGTAACATTAAGAAGATAATTCATGTTTGTCCTGTGTGATCTTTGAGCTAGACTTGTTTCCAATCTGGCTGTGTACAGAGAACTGGCACCGTAACGTGCTGATTTCTGTTACACCCCTTGTTGCAGCCCTGCTCCCCAGGGATGGCTGTGTAGGTGAGGGGCATGCAGTGGCAGGGGTTGATGATCAGGAGTAAGCAGTAAACACCCTGGACATCATGACAGGGGCAGTGGAGCAGCGTGTCGCGGGAGCAGTCGGTATGCTGGATGAATACGCTTTCAGCAGCTGTTTGTACTTGTATTTAGGGAGAATACTCCTTACTGCATGCTAGGTTATACAAAGAATTTTTATCAGGCTTTGGTTGCTATGACAAATATCTGAGACTAATCAACTCTTAAAGGGGAGTTTTAGTGGATGGCATTCCAGAGGCCTTAGCTCTGTGGTTGGCAGATTCCACCGCTGTGGTCTGAGAGGAGGTTACAGACATTGACGGAGCGGGTGCTGGAGTAAAGCTGATTGCTTGTAACAGGGAAGAGGGGAAGGAGACAAGATTTATCTTTCCAGGGCATGGTCTCAGTGATCACTTCCTCACACAAGCCTGCCTCCTACTTTCTTCCATTAATGCCATTGTACTATAAATTCACCAGGCAATTACTTAGTTGATTAGATCAGAGCTCTGACAATTCAGCCAGGTCCCAAGAGCCCGCCAGCTTAAGACTAAACCCAATATATGAGCTTGTATTCCAACCATAGCATTCTACCCCTTGATCCCAAAGGTTTGTCTTTTATCTCATAATGCAAAATTTCTTTCAGTCATGTTCAAGAATCTCCATACACTACTGGCATTGCTCAAAAGTTCAAGTTCAAAGTCTCTACTGATGTTCAAGGCTTAACTATGAGACTATATAAAAATTTAAAATACTTACAATGACACAGTAAACATTTAGAATGGGAGGACAGAAAGGAAAGATTGTAACTATTTCAGGATTATGTATATCTCAACAAAACTTTCAGTGCCATAAATGTGAGAACAATAATTAAGACAGCTATTATTGCCTTCCTGTTCTATTCTACTTTATAGCACATTTGTGAAGCTTTTCTTTGCCAGTTGAAACTGGAATCTAGGGCTACTCAAAAGAGATACTATACACGAATAATGTTTTAGCAACCTGAAGATTAATTTTGCTCTTAAGATACCCAATGTCAGAACTTCTGTGAACACACGTAGCATTGAAGGAGCTACAATCATTGACTCAGATCTTGATACAAGAAAGGCTGACATTTATTTGGAGCATATGTCAGACAGTCTTCTCAGGGCTTATTTATTCTCATGGGGTAGGAAGGATCGACAGACCTTTGGATTCTGGTGTTCTAAGATGAGTTAAACGCAGAAAGCGTTATGAAAAGATAGACTCAGCAAAAAAAGAGACTAGTTAACATATTATGTAGATGTCCCAGTGGCTTAGTGGTAGAGATTGGACATTCATGCCCTTAGGGGAAAGGATGAGGTCAGAGCAGATGGTGATAGATCCAGCCTGGCACTTTTCTACAGACCTAGGAAGCGAAGGTGGTCTGATGGGAAGGCAGGCAGCCATTTCTACTGCGGCATTCATCCAGGTGGGCCCTGCCTGGGCTGAGACAATGGTCCACCACCGTGAGAGAGCCGGGAAGGAAGAGCACGCAGGAGCCTGGAGAGACTGGACCATGCGACAAGGTGGCAGGGGTTTTTTTCTTCCAGAGTGCATGTGTCTAGGGCTCAGACTCAAGTATGCCTTACCATGGTTTGATGACCCAGGAAAAGGAGAAAAAACATATTAAAAGAATGGAAACAGTGAATGAAGTGCATCTCAACAGCAAAACATGATCATAAGCAAGGATAATACGTGTGCTTTTTTAAGCCTTAGAAAGCTCTACTGTACAGCCAAACACTGGTTACTCATGCCTGTAATCCTAGAGACTCAGGGGGCTTAGATCTGGGGGGTCATAGTGAAAAGCTAACTTGAGCAGAAAAGTCCACTGGAATCCATCCTCAATTAGCAAAAGGCCAGGCTGGAGGCATGGCTCAAATAGTTGATCACTAGCCTAGTGAGCTTGAGGCCTTGGGTTCAAGCCCCAGAGCTTCCCAAAACAAATAAAACCCCAGAAAGATCTAGTAGGGATTCAGTTCCTTCTTTTCTCCCAGTGTAGGAAGCTAATTCTGAACAGTCCTAATTTTTAGTATTCTCATTCTTATGATTACTAGAAACCAACTTGTTTTTTACCTGTAAGTCCTAATGCCAAGTTTTTACCACTAAGCTCACAGGTTTGTCAAAGAAATAGCAAGGCCAAGCGATTCATTGACAGTTTCTCCCTGCAACCCTTATGTACACCTTATACCTTTATATAGGCTTTTATGGCATTCTTTAGTTTTCAGTTTCTTATGAAGCCATCTAAATAAAGGTCTAGCAAACTTTTTCTGTTAAGGCCAGAAAATAAATATTTTAAACCTCATGGGAAGCACTCAACTCTGCTGGGAGCATCATAGACAATAAAATATATAGGCATGGCTGTCTTCAGATAAAACCTTATTCACTAAATAGGTAGCAATTACATTTGGTATGTGGGTCATAGTTGCTAAGCCTTATCTAAGTAAACACTCAAACAGAACATTTGTGCATTTTTGTACCAGTGCTAGACTTTTCCTGAGGTCTGTCCCTGAGCTTTTCATTCAAGGCTACTGTTTTACCATTTGAGCCACACAGCTCCACTGCTGGATTCTGATTACTTGGAGAGTCTTACAGGTTTTCCTGTCTGCCAAACAATCCTCAGACCTCAGCCTTCTGAGTAGCGAGGATTACCGGCGTGAGCCACCAGTGCCAAGCTCAGAAAATGCTTTTCAATCTCTCCATGGCAAAGATTTTTCTTTTTATTTGTCCTTTTCTAAAGGATTGTGGAAAGGGAGTCATCTGCCCACCTGGAGATGCAAGCCTTCCCCCTTGCAGCTTCTGTTTGTAGTTTTGGAAGCTCATAGCTCTAAGTCAGACTTCCTGATCTGAGATACACGGAGCCTCGAATAGCCTTATTTCAGACTTTCTTGAAGAAGACGTCCCCATTTTCTGTTCTTCTGGTGAAATTCTTTGTATAGAACAGGCCCCTGGTGGTAGTTCAGTAACCTCTGGATGGCTCCTGTTCTTTCTTCCTTCTACTTCATTGGCAACACTGGCAAATGAGGGATCCTTCATAATTTTACTTTTTTTTTTAATGGTTTGCACATGAAGAGTTAACAGATTTAAGAACAAGACAAATAACATTTATTCTAAAACCTAGGCAATCTTCAAAATGAAAGTTGAGTGAAAAGCTACTGAAAGAGAATTATCTCAGCCAAAATCAAGTCCAAAGGTAAAGCATATTTGCCTTCCTTATCTAAGCACTGAAGATGCTCCATCAATGGGCAGGACTTGATAAATGCCACATTCTCTTTTGCAATAACAAATGTACACCTATTACTGCTTAAGTTAGCATGTTGAAGTCTCAACTCATGACATTTCCGAATCTCACCTTATTTGGAAAGAGGATCTTTGTAGGTCTAATTGGGTTAGGTTGAGGTCATTAGGTTGTGTCCAAATCTAACATGATTGTGTGTGTGTGTGTGTGTGTGTGTATTTAACGGCAGTACTAATCTTTAAATTTAGAGCCTTGCCCTGACAGGTGTTTTTCTGCCACTCAGGTCACTCTTCCAGTGCCTTTTGCTTTAACTCTTTTTGAGATAGGGCCTCACTATATGCTTGAGGGGCCCTGGACCACAATCTTCCTGCTGTGTCCCCCGAGTTCCTAGGATGACAAGTGGGTGCCACTGTAGCCTACCACTGTGCCAGTCTCGTGGTGAAGGATGACAAGCATGAGCCACCACAACTAGCCGTTGGTCAACATGGACTTCTGTGAACTTTCTCTACCTAGGCTGGCCTCAAACCACTGTCCCCTGATCTCAGTCTCTCAAGTATCTTGGGATTCTATGACTAATTTTCTTGTAAGAAGGAAATTTGGATACAGATATATCTCTACTGTGTAGAGATGGAGACACACACAGAAAAGATGAGCTTGAGAAAATGGAGGCAGAGGAATGCCAGGGCTGGCTGGCAGAGTTGCACAGAACAGATTCTCCCTTAGAGTCCTCCAAAAGGAACCAAACCTGCTGGAAACTTGAGGTTGAACTGCTAGCCTCCAGATCTGTAAAAGAATACACCCCTACTGTTTGAAGCCACCCCACTGTAGATAATTTCTTATGACAGCTCCAGAAAATAATACACTACCATGGGCCAAAGTAAAATAAGAACTCAAATTCCGTGGAGTAGCATGAACCTTTTGCACACCACTGTTTGTCTGCCTTAGCAAAAGAATAAATTGAACAATCCTGACAATCATGCCAGGCTGCTCTGTAGTTTCACTCCAGTTTACCTTTCATTCAGATAATGGGGACTCTTCAAAGCCAACTAGCTAGTGGTTATTCTAATACCTTTCCTTTTTTTGTTATGTGAATTCAGCGCCACTGCCAAGAGCAGTTTGGCAAACTGTCAACAACTGATAATATGACTGAAAAACCTGATATGTCAGCTATTGTCCCACTGTATTAGTTTCTTTGAGTCCTATGAGCTCATGAAAATATAACAAAGCACTGTACTGTCTCAACACTTCTGACTATATGGCTAGTGTTCTTATAATTCCTGGGACTTAGTCAGTGCCTGTCAGTGAGGAGTTCTCTGATGTCTTTGTTCTCTCCTAAAGCCTTGCCTCCTAACCTGGTCTGTGTTTGGTGACACAGGCATAAAGATCGCCATGTACCTGGGGCAGCGGAAGCGCCAGTCAGTTCTGCTAGAAGCTGTGCTTCAGTGCAGCGCTGTTTGGATGGGCCCACGGTGGCAGCAAAGGTGGGAAACGTCGCAGGAAGAAGTACTGTACTAGTTAACATTGTGTGATGCGTTCCAAACCCTCTCCAGCAGGTTTTCCAGAGGTGTAACTCCACCTATCCACAGCCCCCCCCATATTCATAACAAAAAATGTAAACTTTGCCATGACTGTTCCTGAAGTTCCTTCAGAGACAGAACCAACCAACACTTCAACCGCACCGTCCAGCAGGGGGGACTGTCAATCAAATCACTGTCTGTCAGTTGACTAGCTGTCTCTCTTGGGATCTGAGGACTGTTGTTCTGGCAGCCATGGCTACTGCTGTTGTAAGTGGCCCGCCGGTGCCCAGGAGGCCGCTCAGCCATGGAGTGGCCCACCACCGCTCCGGAGACCACTGCCGCTCTGGGTTGAAGGGGAGCGTTTAGCTCAGGTCATGGAGATCCTACTGTCCTGGCTGCTGCGGAGATCTCTATGTCTGTTACAGAACCCAGCAGCTACATGACTGCTTTAGGAGATGATTACAGCCAGACAGCTCCAGCTGTCCTCCAGGGTCTCTGTGGGAAGCTCTGCTCCAGCTGTGATAGCTTCAGACGACCCTGCCCCACAGCCCAAACTGCAGAAGTCCCCGCCACAGCCAGAAAGGAGCACTGTCCCCCCCATGATGTCCAGAATGGGTGGCCCAGCATGCCTGGGCAGACGGGGACCGAGGAGAGAGATTATGTTCCACGGACGGGAGATGGTCCTGAGCCGGTGGGTCAAAGGGGAGACTTGCTGTTGTGTGTTGGTGCAGCAGAGCCCTAATGAAGCCTGTCTTGGGAGGTTTTATTGCCTCCTTGTGACCCTGCACACAGAGGGAGCTGAGCTGGTGGCATAAAGAACAGATTACATCAGGGCCTGTGAGCTGCAGGTACACCTAGCAGTTGAAGCCCTGAGAGCTACCAGGCTCTGTGAGGACCAAAGACCACAGAAGAGCGGCTTCCCGAGGGCCTCTGTGAACCCTAGAGGTGGCTGCCAAGGGGTCACCACAATGGTCAGGCGCTGAGCTGCCAGCACCGCCAGCATAGCTCTGACACATGGAGCTGAAGGCATCTGCTCCTCAGAACTCAGAGCTGCTCACACGACGGAAATCGCATTTCCCCATGCATGCTCTGTCCAAATAGAGCCAACGACCCCTCAGCTTATTAGTGGTATCAGGAGTAGCAAAGTCCTATATCAGCTCTACACATGGGTCCATGCCAAAGTCTCTAAGACTAAGACAGTCTCTACTGTCAGCCCTTGTAGAAATCACAACACAAGATTCAGAGATACAGTGGTGGGACAGGTACAAGGCAAAAGCCCCATTTCAAAAGAGGAACAGAGGACCAGCAAGGAGGGACGGGCCCCAAGCAAAGCTGGACTGAACAGGGAAAGCGTCAGTCCTCGAGCTTCCTGACTGGCTTCCGGGGCCCTCTGCGGTGGAAGGGCAGGGGCCACCCCGGGCTTTCCTCACTGCAGCCCCCATCACTGTTGTCTTGGGCAAGTCTGCATGCTGCCTGCAGCGCCCATGTGCACACGAGTTGCGCATTTCCAGGTTCTCCACTGCCACTCCCCCTTCATTCCCACCGTTCAACTCAACATCGCCCCGTAGGGGCCTATTTGAAAGGACCCCAGATCCGCAGCGCACACCCTGGCCTTTCTTTTTGCAAAAAGGCAAAGACAGTTTGGCAAACTGTCAGCCACTGATCTGACTGAAAAACCTGACATGTCAGCTATTGTTCTACTTTATTAGCTTCTTTGGGTACTATGAGCTCCGGCAATATAATGAAACCCTGCACTGTATAAACTGAGTATGCGGCTGGTGTTGAGCACTGTGGAAGCCGCCCAGAGCTGTTGTGTTCTGCATGCCTCTCGGGTGAAGCTGAAGTCCACTGCTGCCGTGAGCAGTACCGGGGCCTGCTTGAACCACGGCTACCCGTGTCTCAGACAGCTGGCCAGACACAGGCAGACAGATCTGACATCATGATCCTGGTTGCACATGTTCCAAAACCATTCTGCCCTAGAAAGTCTTAGAAACAAGTTGCATTTCTGCACCTTGGAAGCTGCAGCGGGCAGGGGTGGTGCTGATTCCCAGCGCCCTCCAGCTCTGCTCCTCTTTGTCTGATGACTGCTGCTTCTCGGTTCTAATTTCTGTACCTTCCTTGCCCACCGTTTTCCTGGCCAGCCCGATAATTTTCCAGATCTTCTCAGTCTGCTTCTTTTTGCTTCTCTTACTATAAATTTCTGGCTAAATGTAGCCAATAATATCCATGTCACAGACCAAATGCTTTGTTCTCCTGAAATCTCCTGTGTTAGGTAAACTTGTCTGAATTCGTTGCCAGGTACAATGATGTCATCTACTCCAGTTTTCAGCAGCACCTTCAGTTCCACCTGAAACCCTGTCAGCATGGCCTAGCCATCTACTGGAATTTTTTCCTCTGAGCCCTCTCACCAGAGTGCCTATTAAGATCTACTCACAGGCTGAGATTTCTTTAAACCACTCCTCCATACTGGTTCAAATTCTTCCCATAAAGCAGTTCCAAACACTTCCACATCTTTGGGAATGTAGAAAATAGGCCAACTAGGGACTAGTTTTCTGTATATGCCCGCTTCATGCCACAACAACAGATAGCCCAACAGAATTAACTTACGAAAAAATGAATTATTTGGCTTATGGTTTTGCAGGAGAGCTGGCATTCCATCCCTGGGGTCTCTGGTCAGGGTAGGGTGTTCCGCAGGATCATGGAGTAGAGCAAACTGCTTCTCTCAAAAGCCAGGAAGCAGAATGAAATGACCATCCCCCTTTTTGTGGTTTTCTTTCAGGGTTTTGATGTGTAGGCCAGGCTGGCGTCACGCTCACTGTGTAGACCGGTGGGTCCTCCTGCTTCAGCTTCCTGGATACTGGGGTCTGAAAGGAGCACCACTGTGCCTGGCCCAAGTTCACCCGGGAGACCCACTCCTAAGCACCTCTCCCCAGACCACCTCCTAAAGGTTCCGTGGTCTCCCAGCAGCAGCTGCCTGGGATCCAGACCTCCACACTAAACCTTTGGGATTCATGCAGTTCATTCATCCAAACCGTAGCACCCGCTGCTAAGCTTTAAAAACTCTGTCATGGCAAGTAATGTTAGTGGCACTTCCACAACCTCTCGCTTACAGATAGCGGAGCAGAGACCAGGAAGTGGCTTAGATTCCCATTCAAGTAGTGTTTTAGGGGAGGGGCCTGGGTTCTTCCCTGCAAGCCTAAATGAGTGAGGGATGAGTGGCCTTTGATCTGAGATTAGGGCCAGAGGAATTTCTGCGGTAGAGAGAGCAAGGAATTTTACCTAGAACAACTGGAGCAGAGACCTTTGGAGGGAAGCTAGAGCCTGGGGTATGAGGGTGTAAGCGCGCGCACACACACACACACACACACACACACACACACACACACACACACACACACACACACACACACACACACCTGCTCTGAGACTCAAACTCTGGGTCTCATATTCTGGCTCGGCTGGGACTCTGCCACTGGAGCCACCCTCCAGTCCTGTCTTTTCACTGGTTAATTGAAGACAAGTTTCTCAGAGGCCTTCCCAGGCTGGCTCTGAACCACAGTTCTCAGATCCCAGCCTTATGAGTAACTGGAGTCATACTAGGGACCCCATCATGCCCAGCTGTTCTTTTAAAATTTAAAGGCATGACTTCTGGCTGAATTGAGTACTGGAAAGGATGAATCTTCCTGTTGACCGGTTCAGTTGAATCTGCCCTGGGTGTCTGTTAGAAGAGTTGCTAGAAGGCTCCTCTCATAGCGGTGCTCTGTGTACTGTGTTTGTGCAGAATGGTCTGATGGCAAGGGATGGATGGATTTCAAGTCTCACTGGGCCTTTTCCTTTGGATTCTTGTTTCCTCATTCTTCCATATGTCTTGAGTAATAAAGCATGCCCCAGCCTATCCTTCAAAGACAGAGAAGAAAGCTTAAGAAGAAATGCGCTACGCAATTCTAAGAAATCAAGTATTTTTAGTGCTGTGGCTGATGTGTGGTGGTGGTGGATGCTGGCCACACACAGCCCAGTGTTGCATGTCGTCATCCAGACAAAAGCTTTCAGCACCTTCGTGTTTTTCAAAATGTTTCCAAACCATTTGATGAAGGATAATTAACTGTCGTTTTGTATTTAGTGGTATCGAGCACTGCAAAGCAGGCGCACACCCTTGAGCCGTGTCCCAGTCTTTGTTCGATGTCGTTTTTTCAGATAACATTTTTTATTACATATTTTTAAATCATCTTTAAGTAGTTGCACAAAAGAGTTACCTAGCAGTTATTCTTTAAAATATGGAGGAAAAGAATGTGGAGGAAAGAAATGGTCTGAGGCCCATTATTAGATCTGGGTGTAATAATTCAGTCCTCCGAATCCCAGTTTAGACTGCTTTCTAAAGACCACAGAAGAGACCACCAGCTAGAGACTTCACAGTCCTCTCAGTCCCCAGGGCACAGTAACCCAAGATTCACACACTTTGAATGCAAAATTCAGCTTAAAATTCCCTCGTTTATTTTGGCCCTAGCAGTCCTGTGTGGCTGCACACACCTCTGTGATTATCAACTCTACATCATACAGCAATCATTTCTTCACCTGTCTGCCCCCAGCCTCTCCTGCCGCATCTCTGCCTACACCTAGGACTGTGAGCAAGGTCTGTTCATCTTTGGTCTCCAACCCCTGGTAGATTGTTAGACACAAATTCAAAAAGTGTCCGTCTGTCTGTCATCTGTCATTCACCCGTCCTCTCTAATCCTAGACATTCTGGTCCTAGGAGGTTTGCATCCTTTCTTAAAATCCATTATGATTTATCTCTTTTAAGTTGAGCTCTGATATTTAAAAAATATTATTCTTGCTATTATTAAGATGTGACAAAATTATAATTTCTAACATTGTTTTCCAAATATATATGCTCGAGTAAAAGATATTCAGATTTCCATCTATAATTTTTATTTTTACAGCATACTTATATAGTAAAGAATAACCTAAACAAATGAACGATGCTCTTAAAGCATTTCAAAGAAACAAATCATTAAAGTATAAACTCCCTATGCATTCAAGCTTAATATATGCAGTTAGACTTAACTAATAAAAATACAATAAAAGTTTACTTGAAGGATTTTCAAAATTTCATTGAAGCAAATGTTAGTTTGCTTTTGTTGGTTTCTAATAACTATCCCAGGATATAGAAATGGTCTTGAACTTTTAAAATGTTTTCACCTGGTTATGAAGAGTTTTAGTGATGGTTGAAGTAGTGAAGACTCTTGAATTTAATCACAGTGCAATATATATTTTAAATTATCAAATAGTTGTACAAAGGAGTTATATCGGTTTATAACTAGAATGCGTTTTGATTGATGTCTCCCCATTCCTAAGTCCCCTTCTCGCCCCGCCTCTCACAGGCCTGTGTCCAGGGCTGCTTTTGAGTAGCAGGGACACCATGCTTTTACTACAGCTGGCGAGAAAGACAGACATACCATGAGGCCACACAGATGTATAGTCCCCTGCTCCGTAGGCCAGAAGTCTACTTCATCTCAACTCATTTCTCTGCTCTCGGTTTCACAGGGATAGAATCAGAGGGTGGACAGAGGTCTCATGAGGAAGCTGCTCGGAGGTTGTTAATTTCCTATGCTTGCAACCGCAGGGCTGAGGCTCATGTTTCTTGATGGTTCTTATCTAGGGGCCTCTGTCGACTCCTCATGGCCTCTTCACAGCCTCGTGTGGGTACCCACGTCTCGGAGCCACTCAAACACATACAATCCACAAATGCTGCAAACATCTTGGATTTCCTTTTCTGCAACTTGGCCTCAGGGTGAGAAAGTTCTCTTTTAAGGGCTCAGGTAATTAGATTGGGCCCTTTGGGATAATGCAAGATAATCTCGGCTGCTCAAGATCCCCAACCTCAATTATGTCAATTCCCCTGCAGCCCTGTAGAATAAACTGGCCCAGGGTCAGGGGCTGTGTGGGAGGCTTTGGGTGTCTGCTTCAGGGCGACTTGGAGAGAGCAGGACTTAACCTCGGTTTCAGCTAACTAGTCTGTTGTGATTCGCTGTTTTTGTTGTTGTTGTCGTTTTTCCTTTTGTCTTCTTGAGCTTCGGTTGGTGAAGAAATCTGGTAAGCATCTTTCTTGGCATTATTTCCTCATGAGAAACAATCCAGTTTTGTCAGGAGGAAGCTGCTTCTTGCAGTTATTTCCCCCAGTCTTTAGACACCTTTATGCAGGAGTTGGGCTTCCCTTTTCTGCCGGTGGTGTAGTCTGTGTTTCGGTGTTCCTGGGAGGTAAAGCACAGCTTCCATTGCATGAGTTCCTGTCTATGTTCTGGACAGTGTGCAGTCAGGATTTGAAGTCTTAGCTGAACCTCTCCTTCAAGCTATGAATTTTCGGACTATTCAACACATAATTTCATCTGTAAGCTTCTCAGTTAGTGTATTTTCTCCTTTAAGCCAAGGGGAACATGTGTGTTCCCCATCTCTGTGCATTTTCTTTACATTGACATCTGACTGATAGTCTGAGTGGTCTCCATGTTCTGATCCACTTTTCCTGTCTTGCTCCAAGGTGACACCATTTATATAATTTCCTAAATCAAGCAGCAAATTGGTCAATTTCAGCACATAGTCAGAGATGTTAACTGATTCATTTTTCACTTTTCATTTGAGGATTCAGCCGTTTCCCCCCTATTCTTAGGTTCCCATATGCTTTTGTTTTATCCCAGAGTTTCTACGGAAAGTCATTTCAGTTTTCCTAAAGTATACCATTTTTACTCAAACTGCCCATTATTTCCACCTGAAATTGTTCACCATTCTTCTGAGATACATTTAAGGTCTGTTTGGTGTCAAGCCATTTACGATCACATTGATTGTGACTTAATTTCAGTGTCTGTTCTTGATGTCAAGCCATTATCATCCTATGAAATAAAAATTGGTGAGTCTTGTTTTTCTACATTGAGAAGTTCCGTTGTATTCTCCAGTAAAATGTTGAGCTTGCTCTGATTTGTTTTTTCAGGGTTGAGTCTTGAACCCCAGGCTTTGCATGTGCTAGGCTATACTATAAGAGCTGCATTCCCAGCGCTAGTTCAGATATTTGTCAGGGGGTTCTAAACACAGTGTTTGTAGCTTTGGCAGACAGGACTCTGCTGACGTGCCTTGTGACTTCTATGTCTATGCTAATCACCACCGCTTTGTGTGTTTCCATGGGCATCTACCCAGGCACAGCACTTTGGTTAGCTCTTTTTCTTTCTCTAAACACATTGGTTCTTTACTTACAAAAGCAGTCCCACTAGTGGATATCAGAATCTCTATTGGAAATGCAGTGAGGTTCAGGTGTTATCTCTAGCACCGAGATGATACCAGCAAGGCATTGGACATGTCTCTTAGGACTTCTGAAGGTAGTTTTTGAGGCAGTGAGCAGGCCCTTCTCTCTGGTGCCATTGGTGCTGCAGCTCTGCCTGCAGTACCAGTAATGTGTGCACCACACTGACTGTACCGGACCCTGTGGCATGTTCTTAAACAAGTGTTCACTAACTTCTCTATTCCCCTGTAAGACTGGAAAGGTATTATTTGTACAATGGTTAGGGAAAAGGCCAGAGGCAGCTTGTGAACTCTGATCACTCTAGGCCTTCCTGAACCTCTATCAGACCTAGCAGTGGCCCCGAGCACACGGCATGCCAGGGCACTGTGTGGCACATGCCCATCCAAGGACTTGCGTGCCGATGTCCTCAGGGGAGGGGGATATTCACCAGGGAGCTAAAAACTCCCTTCTCTACCCAGACTCCACCTGCCGGTGACTGTAACAGTTCTCTTGATCCCAAAGACACCCTCTGTCTTTGTATTTTATCATTCAGGGCAGGTGACCCAACTACTGAACTTCCTCAGAGGCACCGACCTATTGAGAGGGATTTTGTTTTTTTGGTTGTGGGGCTTGAACTCTGGGCCTGGGTGCTGTCCCTCAGCTCTTCAGCTCAAGGTGAGCGCTCTGCCACTTGAACTACAGCGCCACTTCCGGCTTTTTCTGCTTATGGTGGTGCTCAGGAACCAAACCCAGGGCCTCATGCATGCTAGGCAAGCATTCCACCATGGAGCCACCTTCCCAGCCCCGAGATGAATTTTAATTATAAGAATCTAGGCCTTTGTACAACTACTTAACGAAGGGGAAAAAAAAGAATCTAGGACAAACCATTGGAATTAGCAATACTTATTGTTTTTGGAGCCAGTTTTTCTCTGTATTAGGGGACCCTCCACCACCTGCAAGTCTTTCCCCTGTGTCCCAACCATTGTTAGCACATGACCTCTGGAGTTGCCCTGAGATGCCTCTCCGGGTCACAGCGCCATCTTCCAAACAGCACCTTTGTGGGCAGCCTCTGAAGCTGGAACTGGTCCTTTGGCTGTGGAAGTTGCCAAATTTTAGTGCGTGTGTGTGTGTGTGTGTGTGTGTGTGTGTGTGTGTTTGGTTGGTCATGGGACTTGAACTCAGGTCCTGGGTGCTGTCCCTGAGTTTCTGTGCTCAAGGCTAGCACTCTACCACTTTGGGCTCCGGGCAGCCCCCTGCTGCCGTCCCCCTGCTGTCTCCTGTGTGTGAGACAGCCCGGGTGCCTGTGAGTAGCACCACCTTCACAGCGTCCCCAGGTCCCCAGGGCACACTACTCACAGGGAGTATTTAGAGCAGTGACTAGGGACGGTTGACTGCTTTCGTTCTCCTGCAAGTCAGGTGCTGATGGTACTAGAATGGCTGTGAATTCCAGAACATAAACATGTGGCAACACGATTCCTCTATGTTACATCCATACATAGCCGGACCACGTTGTGTGTATATCCAAGCACATGTCAGAATGTATCAAGCAAGCACTGAAAAACCAACTAGGTGTTAAAATCAGTCCCAACATGTTTTTGAATATTTGGTAATTATAGATAGCATCTAATTAAACATTAATGGGGAAATAGCTCCAGAGATAGCAATCTCACGAGTTCTTTTTAAAGAAGTGCACCGTCAGGTTTGGGGTATATAACTCCCGTCACCTGTAATGTTTCTTAGTTACATTTCCAGGTTCCATCTAATTATCATGGCTCTTCACTGTGCGCTCACCTCTGGTGGGTCATGCAGCAGGAGAAGTGCTTTGCATGCAGTGTATCTCAGTGAACGCACAAGTAACACAAGAGTAGAACTCAGTGAGTTGTGAGGGTTTATTATTTTACTCACTCTTTTATTTCACAAAACAAACGGACTTCCTGATACAGACATTGTCAATGTGAAATACAGCGGTGAATCAAACAGACCTGGTCTTTGCTCCTCCGGAAGCTATTCTAACAGGAAGGGCAGAACATAAGTAAACCACCAAGAAAATATCAGTGGAGACAATCTATGAGGTGGTGATGTGAGCCCTGCCTGGAAGCAGGGACTCGGGGCCCTGGGCGGGAGCTGTGGAGAATGATACCCATGGCCAGGGCACAGTGCTGACGCCTCAGAGAGAAGGGCAGAAGTGCACAGCACTTGAACCTTCCCCGCATCTCCTGATGCCTCCTGCTGACTGAATAGAGAATAGGCCCAAATCTCCAGGAGCAGACCCTGAGCAGAGAATGCGTGATGATTGGCATGGGGCATGGAGAGGAAAGGCGAATCACACAGTTAGAAAACTTATAGCACCTCTGATCCCCTGCGGGTGAGCACAGGCCTGGATTTACCTTTCCCCTCAGGACCAAGAGAACACAGTGAGCCTCAGTGCTCGTTAATTTAATTGCTCTTTGTAGGGTTGGCAATGCTTATCTGAAAGACGGTGCTTTGGGCCTCAGCAGTTCCCCCTGAGGGTGTTCCAGCCATGAGTATGGTTCACGGTCATGTTCGCTGAGCATTTACTAAACAACAAAGGTATTTCCTTTGCCATCCACATGCAGAGCTGTGATAGAATAAAACAGTTCATTTTCCCTCAGGAGCCCTCTTCTTTAACATTGACTGAGTCAATCAATATATATATCCTCTTTTAGACTCTACCTGTGTATTCTCTTCTCCCTAAACCACCCAGTACTAGAACTTCCTTACACAGCTGGAGTGAGAGGAACTGAGTCACAAATGTGTCACTTCTAGTCAGCCTTGTTCTAGAAAGAAGAATCTAGAGCATTCTGAAAGTAGAGGGACAGGGATGTCCAGGCTGGGAAGGCTGGAGGGCGATGACTGATACTAGATGATCTCCTCGAGAGTTTATGGAACCCAGATTTGTGGAAATACTGATTCATTTAATGCATGCTGTGGATCTGTAGGCCCACTGAGTTAAGAATTTGGTAGGCTTGTTCTTCAGAAGGAAAATACAAGGTGTCACAGGAACGCTAGTTGTCCATCTTATGATATAGGAGAGAAAGGAGACCTTTGTTGTGTGAATAGAGCAGAAGAGTGTATTTGTCACTTTGACTGGAACACTCTTTATTCCTTTCACAAGTATGAGGGAAGAAGAGCAGCCTTATGTGTCATAGAGACCATGCTCTGTGAAAACGTTTCTTCTTCCTCCTGGCTTATAGGAAGGCTTTCTCCAGCTCCCTTACATCCAGGTACAGCTGTATAGCTAGTTCTGGCCAAAAAGATGGGAGTGGAACTGATATACCTGACTCACAAAAATAGATCCTGTGTAGTTTTCCTCTCTAAGAGCAGAGATGTCTCCAAGATGGAAGGAGACAGAATCCCATAATGCGTAGCCTATACTGAAAACCAAGTGTGAGTGCAGAGTGAAGACCACCAAATGCCGAGGCTTGAGTCCTTCAGATCAGGCCGAGTCAGATCATGGGGCATGCAGCGTGACCAGTACCTGCTTCTTTCCTAATTTTCCTCTTCTGGGCTAAAGAATAGCAATGATAAAAAGCCTTCATTTTTTTTTTGAAGATTTTAGTCACTTCTTTCACTGTGACTGAATATCAAGAGCTAGAATTGGAATGATGCTTAGGCTATATTTACAAGGGCGTTTCTTTGGGGAGAAAGTTAATCAAAGATGCAGGTGCGATCTTCAGGTTAAGAACTACAGGCTACTACGTCCACCGAAGGGACAGGGGACAGTCCCTCTCTTCCTCCTTTTCCCTCGGGAGCATACTTGGCTTGAAGCCGGGTGGCGGGTGGGTGATCGATGGTCTGGCGCAGCTGCGCCGCACACAACTGTGCCTGTATCTAGGAAATACGGGCTGTGGGGCTGTCTCTAAGGATTCAGGCTGGACATGCTTTCTCCTTCACAGCGCTGCTCTTTCCTCCCTGTACTGCTCGGAGAGGAAAGCGTAGAGGTGGGTTTGAACACCTCCAGCCTCCAGACTTTCAACTAAGCTTGACATAGGGATCTGATAAATCATGGAGTAACTCAGATAGGTTATATCATTAAATGATCCTGGGTGCGGCGGATGGGACAGATGGCCCTATGTGTGAATGAGAGTTAGAGGGGGAGGGGGGAAGGGGAAGACCTAAAGAGAAAGAAGGAAGGACTGGAGGTGAGGGAGAGCAGCACACGGACTGGGGAGTCAGGTGGAAGATGAGTGAAAACTCAGAGATGCTGCCACTGGCTGGTATTCTCAGGACCAGAGTTTGTTCTTCATCTAGTCTCTTTACATGGATACGGGCCCCAAGGAAGTCTAAGAAACGCTGACTATCCTAGCCATGACTAAATGTTGTTATTTAAGCACACAGACACATGGTTGGTGGTTGCATTTCATTTTTTCAGTTAAAAAGCTGAAATGGAAGAGAGACTGTGAGATTCTACCATGCAGTAAAATGCTTTTGTTTCCCCCAAAGTTATGCCACTGCCTGATGGTGCACCCGAGCTGTGCCAGCCGAGCTTTGTCAGGGCAGAAACGGGACTGGAAAATCCACTTAGTCTACAGATTCTGGATGGTCAAGACTTCGGTCTGAGTCAGGAAGCCAGTCATTATTACTGCTTTCGCCTTTTTCTTTGACGTCTTCTAGCAGTATAACACCCTTTCAAGCATTTGTTTTGTTGTATTTAGGTGAGTAAGGACAACAAAATAGGAAAAAGCAAAAGCAAGTACCCCAATACCTCCCCAATCATCACAGAGGGAATACTTCCAAACTGTCCACATTGGTCTTTGATCGAGCTCATCTGTACATGTTGACAGAACAACACTGCAGACATTTTGTTTGGCTGCTCCTTCTTCAGTCCCAGAATATTTTAAGTAAAGACATTTTCTGCCAACCCTTGCCAAATAAATAGATAATTAACAGTATCCAAGATAGCTCTTCTATTTCAAGTTCCCTAAGGGGGGTGGTTAAGTGGTCTTTCCCACTGAGGTGCTGTAGGGTAGATTAGTATTTTTAATCTTCAGTTCCAATAGTGATGCATGGAAGTGTGTTTGAGAAATCACGCCCTAGTTTTTATTGAGGCAAAAAGAAATAGTGAAAAAAAAAAGACCTTTTAGTGCCGCCTTGTGTCAAGGAATACATTCGTTGGTGAGTAGGAGACAGGCCAGCTCCTTAGAGATGACACAGATTCACTTGGTTGTAACTAAGGGAAAAGTAAATTGATGTTACTTTTGTTTCTTTTTGCTTACATATTTCCAAGTGACCTCTGCTCATCTACATGTTTGGGAAACACACTCACTGTAATTGCTAGAACCCTAGATCCATTCCTTACACACTTCCTTATTACCTCAGTTAACTTCTTTATGCATCAAGCCCTCTACCACTATCAGCACACAGCCCTGTGTCATCTGCATCCTCACTGATCTACCAGGAGTAAGAGTGAAACACCCAATACACTGAAAACAACCCTTGCGTTAAGGACCACAACTTGATCCTAAGATCCCAAGCAAAGATGGATAAGCTACAGGAAAGTGGCTTCCTGGAGACCTTATCAGGTCTCTAGCTTGAGTTCTTGAATTTTATTACCACAGCTGCCAGGTAACATGCTATTTCTCTGGGTGCATTTGCTTAATCATAGATAGGACTCAGGCGTCATAAAAATAACAAGGCATCAGAAAAATAAAAGGAAGTACACCATTAGCTCCTAAGACTTGTGAGTGTAAGTAGGCTTAAATCATAGTGGAGATGGAGTAAAATTTTCATTTGAGAAGTAAAGAATCTGTCTGAGTTACATGTGAAAGACGACAATATAACAAGTATATACAACTCAGGATGTTTCAGGATTCAAAACTGTCTCCAATCCTCATCTTCCACATGCCTTACCAATGTCAGAAACCCTAGCATTTCAAGTGTCTATTGGTCTTCATTAGTCTAACTGTTGAGGGAGCGAAGACCGTGGTGTGCCCTGGTCACTGTCAAGCCCGCATGTGTATTTTGTTTTCTGAGTTTTCAGATGGTAACCTCAAATGATTTGTCCAGCTCTAACAGATCTCTGGTTTTCTTCCTAGAAAGCCACTGTCAGGGTTTGTACAGCCTACCTCGTCACATTCTGATGCATGAAGAATCCTCGGGTTTCATGATCTCTCATCATTTTTCTATCAGAAAATATTTCAAGTGATTAGTTCTGTCATAATTCAAGGCCTAGATCCTTCCTCCCAGGCCAGGGCGGAGTTATCTGTTTGCCCACTGAGGGTATTTGAGCATTTTTTTTTCTCTCACAGTTAGGAAGGCACTTTCTGGTTGTGTGGGTGTGTGCTTATGGAACAGTGGAGATGCCAGGGTGCTCCCAACCTAGCATTTGTGGCTTTGTAAAGGGCAGCCCAAATGACGGATTGCAAATGCAAAGTGCATTGCACCACTGGGCTGCAAGAACCAGGGCTGTACAGGATCGTGCGGTGCCTGGGTGGTAGAGGGAGCGTCCGGTGATTTGACTTGCCCCACAGATGACTTTGTCACAGAGCGTTAGGTCCCAGCACGGGCAGGTGAGCATCGCATGCCTGCGGACTCGCTCTGTGCTTGAACAGCTTTTCTGTGAGGAAAGGAAGCAGTGCATGTACATAACGTCTCATTCTTAATCTGCAGTGTCCATACCTTGTAGTTGAGTTTTACTACTGAATGCCTAGAGGTGGAGGGCAGTATAGAAAATTGCTCCGCAGTGAAACACTTTTCACAGTTGGAATAACATGCTATCATCCTTTGGTGTCCTCAGGAGATAGGGACCAAGACATCCCTGCCACAGAGCTCAATACCCACAGATGTTTGAGTTCCTTGTGCAAGTGGCCTATGTATGTACGCATATGTGTGCATGCACATCCATCCATACACACACGTACACACGCATGTGCCACCACACGGTGGTGTTACGTTTACCCATGACTGCATCCATCCACCCTCTGAAGTTACTTCTAGGGTACAAACCATACCTTCCACAGTGTAGTGCAGGTAACCAGCAACTGTTTTGTATTGTCTAGGAAATGGCAAGAAGGGATTAGTCTGCACGTGTTCGGTGCAGACGAGTCTTCAGAGGCGTCCTCGTCCCGCGGTTGTCGGACTGCGGGTGCGGACGGACGGACGGACGCGCGGGGCGGGTGTGAGCGGCCTGTCTGGACGCGGCGGGGCGGATGAGCGAGGAGCAGGCCTCACCTCCCTCCGTCTCGGGCCGGGTGCTCGCAGGGCGCTGTGGACGGCCGTCCCGCCGGCTCGGCGAGGCGTGCGCCCGCCGGCTTCCAGGTGCTTCCCCTCCATCCCGTCCGAGGACGGGTGGGGGGTCGGTGCCGTTCCCGCCGGGGACCGTCGGCCATGTCCACAGGGCCCGGTTGGTCCGAGGGCGGCGTCTGGGTTTCGGGGCGTCGGGGCCG
>NW_012267260.1:2580994-2594900 GCF_000151885.1 Dipodomys ordii | reverse complement strand
CATGCCCCCCCCAGCCCCATGAGTGTGGAACAGACCCCTCTCCTCCACCACCACCCCCCCCAGCCCCTGCAAGTGAAGCAGGCGGGAGGAATCCTGGCAGCAGGCCCTTCTGTCTGCAGACAAGGCTGCCTGGCTCAGCCTGGCCTAACCAGAGGCGAGTGGAACCCTTCGCTGCGCCTGTCTCGGCCATAACTCAGCCTTCCTCCACTACCAGAAGGCGACCGGGGATTCGTGCCTAAAATCAACAAGGCTCGGCTTCCTAGGCTTTTCTGTGTCTCCACACTCGCTGACAGGTGAGAGTTCAGCAAGTCAATAGTAAGCACTGAAAAAAGCTAACCGACTCCTAAAGGGAGGAGGGGTGTGGAGGAGACAGGCAGAGGACCATGGGCATTTGCTTCCTAGAGCAGAGTCCCGGGTTCACACTTCACTTTCCCAGATGTGGCCTGGAGGGCCTCGCAGGTGACTCAGCAGGTGACCTGGTCTGCAGCCACCACACAAGCATCACTCGTAAGCATTCCCTCCACCGGAGCTTTGTTTTCTCTTGTCATAAAGATATGACAGGCTAGAGCCTTAATTCCATTTTTGAAGGGTTTATCATGCTTTTGCTCTTTTGGGGGCATGTATCAAAAATAGCATTTTCTGTCATTCATTCGTTAAATACTAAATCAGCTGTCACAGTTTTAACGATATCCTTCTGTTTGACGGTTATGAATCAGACAGTTGCCAGCAGCAGCAACTTCAAAGAAATTTTGTGTTATGTGTTTTTTTTCTAACCGCTTAGTGTTCAAAACTGAGTTTGTGCCCAAGAAGTCAGTGTAGAGTGAACCAATATGGAAACATGACCACTTCCTATTGGTCTGAGTTCTTTGGGTACCAGGTTCTCATCTATAAAATAAAAACAATTCTGCCTTCTAGTCCCACCTAACGGGCTTATTTTGGAAATGCAGACTACATCATGCATTTGAATGCATGTTACAGAAAATGCCGTACCTGGTAACTATTACTGACCCAGTAAGCTAAGCTCATGCCCATGATTAAGTTACTTCTGTGTCAAGGTAGTGCGCCCCCCACCCCCCGGCCCCAACCCCGAGGCTACACACAAGATCAAATACCTGCAGAAAGTGCTGACTGCGTGCTTGGCTTGATTTCTCGCATCGTTCTGGTCTTCGCCACCGGCTACATAAAGAAATCCATCCATCACAGCCACACACTGATTGAAGCTCTTGGCTGGCATTTCTGTCAGCTTGCACCATCCATTTTCAGGGTCTCTATACAGAACGTCTCTGCTGGGAGACTTCTCAGTAAGGTCCGGGCGTCCCCCGACAGTTACCAGGACTCGGCAGCCACCTCGGATTCGCGTCCGCCTCGACTGCAGTGTGTTCTGGTGGTGGGGGAGCAGGTGGTAGTTCATCGCGTCTACCAGAAGTTTGTGGCAGTCGGCATCTTCCATCATTCTGGGCACAGACTGAACATGATTGACCAGGTCTTGGGCAGAGATGGTGCCGAAGCGGATATTGCTCAGAAGATCTGCTGCGTGTTTCATTCTCTTTTGGTCAGATTCTAACCATTTCATTGCAATCTGGAATGCTACTATCTCAGAAGGCAACTGTAAGTCGTCATCGATAAGGAGTTCATTGATCTGTTCAAAGGTCAGTTTCATGAATTGATCGGACTCGGCGAATTCGATGAAGTTATCCCGTAGGAATTTCTGGGCGGCAGCTTTGGCGGTTTTCAGGGAGTATGTTTCGGCAATGTTGGCCACATACATACAGTTCTCCACACTCATCTCCCGCATGAGGAAATCGCTGCACATCTTCACCAGAGTGTGGATCTGAAGGTGGACCGCCGCGGACACAACGCTTCCGATGGTGTACAGCGAGAGGGTCAGCTTGCCCGTGTAGGCATAGGCGATGACGGTGGCCAGCCCGAGCGGCGAGATGTCGTTGAGGTCCACTCTTGGAGCCGACGGGTCTTTTTTGAGGACATTGTAGAAGTACTCACTGCACGATGCCATCACGGACTTGTGAACGTCAAAGGATTTGGTTTTGGTGCCGATGACTAGGTCACAGAGGAAGTTCTCCTGTCGCATCTTACTTAACCCTTCCAAGAGGTTGGGTCCGTGCGATGCATCCGTCAATTCAGAAGAAATGCAGCTCAGGCCGCTGCCCCCTTCCAGGAGCCCGTTCAGAGCGTGCAGCTTGCTCAGGGGGCTCTCTTCCACGATGATGGTTGTCTCCTTGACGTCTGCTTTGGGCTTTTTGACACACTTCCTTTTGGGGGCCATGCTGGCAAGGCCACTGTCACAGGAAGAGCTCGCTGGAAAAGAAGAGAAGGCAAGGAAGGGAGGGGAGGGAGAAAGGAGAGGAGGGAGAGAGTAGGGGCGTGAAGAGGAGAGGAAAAGAGAGAGGAGAAGAGGGAAAAAAAGACACAGTTCAAATTGTGATTTTTCCTTTTGGACTTTGAAATCCCACACTGCAAATAACTTTCTATAAGTTAATAGTATAGTGGCATAAGGTAACTTAGTCCTGAAAATACAGGTAAAGAAAAGCAAATATGGTCTTTAAACTACATGCACAGTTTACTGTTTACTTCAGCACCAAGCATGAAGAGGATTCTAGAAAAATGAGCATTGTCCCCAGAGACAAGCTGCCAAGTGGCAGTTTTACCACAAAGGAACAACCCGGCTTCCACTGTACACTGATTGTTGAGTGACTCGTGAACATGGTTGGAAGGACTTCATCTAACTCTCATCAGAAAGTGAAGTAACTCCATATCAAAGGTTTTCCTCAGTGAAAATTGAGAAATCCATGTAAAACTTCAAAATACGATGGAAAGATAGTTTCATCCACAGTAGCAATGAAACCTGTCACATCTACCTATGTGGGACCGAGCCCAGGATGTTGAACTTGCTTTGCCACTGATCTACATCTCAGCCTGAAGCCTGTTATATTTTAAGAAACACATTTGCTAACATTTGGCGAGCCCCTGGTCACCAGCTCAGCTGGGTTTTCCCAGAGGACTGGGGGAGGGGAGGGAGCTTGGCTGCTCGGCTCTCCGCTGCCCTGGTCCTTTCCTGCCCCCAGGAGGAAGAGGATACAGGGAGGAAGCAAGCGGACTCTGTCTGTCAGTGTTTCTTCTTTTTATTCAGCCCAAACTTTCTAACTCACATTTACATTTCTTAAAAACACTACAGTACATGCACCTTTCCTTATTAATTTTTGCATACCATTTTCCAGATGTGCAAACTTTGCAAAAAGGCGGCCCTACCTTGTAAAATAGACTACAAAGTCACCGCATTTTAGTGTTCACATGCACTTGACTTATGTGTCGAGTGTCTCTATGTTGAATTTCCTGGGGGAAATTTAGAGTATTTTGTTCAGCCAGCAGCTAGCAGAAGCCTTCTGCTGAGGGTAGCAGTTTTCTGGGCTTGGTGAAACAGTGAAAAATGGAGTTTTGCTAGAGAGAGAAGTCATGCCAAACACAAAATCAGACCAAGAGTGCTACATAAGCACAGCACAGTGCTTTCGGGGAATAATGCCTTTCTTGCATTTCTGGGAGAGCCCAAGGGGCCAATATTTTATTCATGCAGATATAAACTTATTAATGCTCTTGTCTGAAGGAGATACTGACCTTAATGAGTAGTCTGGATGCTTCTGACTGAAAGCAAAGTATTTTTGTGCCCTTCAGTGAAATACTATTTTGTTGGTGGCATGTAGGGATGATATTTCAATTAGACACTAAACAGAATACAGTGGGGCCACAGGGCTAGAGCTGGCCTTGATATGAATGCTGGCACTTGAGAAAGCTTGGGACATTTGGTTAAGGTCAGGTTAGCAAAGCAGGCTGCACAGAACATGGTGCCTTCCTTTGCCAGGACTTATCTTGGTGGGGTGATGTGAGGATGGGAAAGCCAGTGGAAGGATGGGGGCATCTGTGTTCTGCTTTGGGCGCTGCTGCAGAGAAGCCCGGCTCTCAGGTTTGGCGGATCAAAACCCGGAGGCTCCTGAGTGAACTGTCTGATCCTTCACACGGGGACTTCCCAGGGAGTAGAGGCTTGCGACACTGGACACACACACACACACACACACACACACACACACACACACACACACACTTGGCCAACCATCATATTTAAGTTAAGAGCAGGGTAGTTTTAGAGGAGAGAAACTGTAAGGGCAGCCTTGGAGGATGTGTGGAAGGAACTCAGAACAGATTAATTTCAGTTTCATCTCATTTGGTCATCATACTGGGCCTGAAGGCCGATTGCATGGGCTGATAGGTGTCTGGAGAGGAGCTGCATAACTCAGGTAATTTTTACTCAGGAATTAGTTCAGAGATGAACATACAGGGATCATATAGACACTCACTGTGTTCTCTATAGACACACACACTCACTGTGCACGCTGGAGTTAGCTGGGAGCTGCTCATCAGCAATGGCCACAGTGAGGATGGAGGAGGAGGGGGAGGAAGAGAAGGAGGAGGAGGAGGAGGAGGGAGAGGAGGGGGGGCTGCATACACCGTGCACAGCAGCCACACGGCCTCCTGGACACCGGCGGTAACTCTGGACAGCTTTCTGTTTTCATTGAGCTTAGATTTTAGCTGAAGTTGGATGCGAGCTGGTTTTGTCTTGTTTTGTTCTGCATAGCGTCTTTCTTTTTCCTTGTGTGAAGTCGGAGCTTGGAGCCCATCCACACTGGGGTGCTTGGCCTCGGTATGGGGTACCCGGGGTCACCATGCTCCTGGAGAACGTCACTCGGGGTAGACTCGCGCTGAGGACTCTGGTGCTGAGCTGTGCGTGGGCCCGGGAGGGTTTTGAAGCTGCTCTCTTGACACGCAGCAGGCTTGATTGCCGCTTTCTGCCCGGGGGGGGAGGGGGTTCTGATGAGTGGCCCCCTTTGGGGCCAGATGAAGAAAACCTTCACAGGCCTGTCTGGGACTGCTGGTGGCCACAGGAATGGTAGGCAGGCTGAGGAGAGGAGCAGGCCGCATGCGGCAGCTGAGGTGGGCTGTTCGGAGTCACTGCCAGTCCTCTCTGTCCCTTCCTTCTTGGGTCAGAGAAGAGACTTTGCTATGGAAGGAGTTCCAGCCTTCGCGGGAGGGAGCCCAGGGAAGTCCCCTCCTGGATGGGGTGCCACAGCCTCACCCCGACCCTCCTCGTCCCCGGGCGAGGGCTGCACATGGGCCCTGGGACGCGGAGAACAGCACATTTCCACGCTGCCTCCTCGTAGACCGCCGAAGGTCCTGGCTCTTGGGCCATGCCCATGGTGGGTGTGTCACAAATTAGCACCTGCTAAGTGCTGCCGTTGAAGTCGTTTTACAGCGTCTTTTGGATTTGTCCAAGGATGAACATCAGTTATTCCTAAACGTAAGTCACTGCAGGCAAATTTATGTTAAATGACACTCCCATTCCCACCTAACATCATTGCAAATGGGGTTGATCTGTGTGGCGCCCTGGCTTATGTACTTTACTGCTATTTGTTTTTTTAGCTTAAATACTACAGAACTCCTAAAGGGTAGGCAATATTGTGCTTGTGTTATATGTGAAGAAATTGCGGTATAGAAAAAGCAAAAAGGAGCTTGTCCATGGTCAGGTAAGTAGGTGTTCTGGAGCAAGGATTTGTACCTAGACGGAATCCTGGCCCTGGCCTGCCTCTAACCCAGAGTGCGCTAAGCCCCGTGGTAGATGAAGAGTTAGCATTTCCCAGCTTGAGGACACAGACTGAGGTAGAGAGGAGGGTTATAATATCAAATCTGGGGTATGGAGAACCCAAAGTCCAGTCTGGTTTAGTGTACAAGATGGTTTTTGATGCACAAATCCTATGAATTTCTCTATCCTTTTAAGGGAAGGAAGGATACAAAATTTTGAGGCAGGTTCAAAGATGGCTCACATGACGTGGTTGATCAGAGAATCAGGCACTTCTTTTCAAATATTAGATTAAATATGCAGTTACCATTTTTGTTTAAAAAGACCGTCAATCTCCTGTTGGTTTAAGGGACAGAGGCTGTGTCTAGATTTCATTGATCAAATATGCACAAAATTAATGGCAATTCTCTGAATATAGGATAAAAGGAGCCACTGCATTTTAAAAAACATTTTGGTGTTGGTGAAAGTTTAATAAAATTTCTCTTCCCTGGATGGCAGATTGAATTTTTAAGATTTGACGTCTTTTTGATCACAGCACACCTGAAAGCTGGGCTTCGCATTCCTCTTCCTCTGACCATTTGCTAGGCCTGAGCTCCTAGTTTGATCACCTGTCACGTGGGGAGGCGTCCTTTCCATTCCAAACCTGGGGAGTTGGGAACGCAGCTGGCTGAGCCGCGAGCGCCACGGCCTCCCTGGTGAGCTCTCTCCTCAGTCTGGCTTTCCACAGCCCAGCCAGGACTCATGATCGGTGGCCAGGTAAATTCAGTGCACTAAGTTTAATAGAATAAAAGATGATTTGTGGCTCAACTGCTAGATAAAATAGGTCTGTCTTCCATCTGGCCTCCCAGCTATGAGTTGGGTTTCAGAGAGGTCAGCGAGCCATGCGGAATCCGGAGCCTGGCACGCCCGTGTTTCTAGGTACTTCTTGGTAGCTCAGGGATTCTTTCATGAGGGGAATAAGGCCCAGCGCCCAGCCTCCAGACCGGGGGTGGCGCTGCGCGGAAGCGATAACACATTGCACCTCTGCCTACTAGAGAGCCGTGCCTTCCTGCTCCACCCATCCCCCATGAAGTGCCTTGAAGTCCTTACAGAAGACTTGTCATGCAGCTAGAGAAAAGATGTGCCACCTTAGGGCTCAGAGCATCCTCCCCCCTAACCTGCACCCCCCCGCTCTTGGGGGAATGCCGCCCGGGGCCATCGAAGGCCACATGTGCTGAGCTGTCACTGTCGCTGCCGCATGGGGCCAGAGGAGCTGGGATCCCAACAGGTCTTCTTGCCAAGAGTGCAAATCAGCTGTGCCTGCTCCCTGTCCCTGCCACATTCCGAGGCCTGCATCTGTCAGGGCCCGTCAGCGCTGCTCCCGGAATAGAAACGGGCCTGGCCGCGGCGCTGTCGGCTTCAGTCCAGCCAAGGGGGGGTTCCACTCCCGATTCACCTCAACATGATTTTCCATACAAAACCTGCACTCCCAGAGCCCGGTGTGTGCGCTTACGGACCTTTTTGTCAAAACACAGACTTGAGGCATTTGCAGAGGGGTTTCTATTTTGTTAATAGAGTCTGTTTCTGTTGTCAAAGAGGTGTCTGACTTTTGTGCTGCCAGTTTAGTCAAAGCTAATACTACATCACTGGGCAGACACTGAATGCATAAATGGATTCTGCTATGCAATAAAGATGACGCTCAGCTTTGTGAACAAAACCTTCCATTTTCTCTTCCTTTTTTTTTCTTTCTTTCTCTACAACGTAGAAGAGAAACTTCCCACTAGCTTGGGAGGCTTAAGATGAGCATTAGACACATCTCTGAGCAGCCACACGCAAGCGTTCCCGTGACTGGGTCAGATTCTGCACTTACCACATGTCTCAAATTCCAAGAAAATATCCTCTGCCTCCCCACGGGAGACCAGGGGCACCCCTTCAGGAAAACAGCCCCAGGACACAAACCCCACACACGTCCCCTCCACAGGCGCCATACGCACCCGGGATCCGAAGACAGTGGCTGGTGAGCGAGGTCGGCTCCTCTCCCTCCCGGCAGGGACTGCAGTCCTGGCTGACTCTTCCTGGGAAGAAGTCTGGAGAGACGGGGGCGGGGGGGCAGGGCGCCTCGTGGCAGGGCTTCTGGGGGAGGCTCTGGCCTGAGCACCTGCTCAGCCCTCTTCTCCCTCTTTGGCCTTCAACTGTGAGCCCTCCGTGGAGGCGGAGCTCCGGCTGGTGCCGAGGGGTTGGGTTTCTTGACCTGGCCACTTCCTTCCTTCCTCTCTTTCTTTCTTTCTTTTTCTTTTTAAGTCAACCCGCATTTGAAGAAAGAAAACCCGCAGATGTTTAGTTACTTGAAGCGGGGATTTAGGTAAAGGAAGGGGAAGCTGTTGGTGAAAATTCATTTCTAGAAAGGTAATAGCCTAGTCATCTCGGGTCCTTTGGGAAGACGGTGGCTATATATAGCTTGTTCTTTAGAAAGGAGCACATGTTTGCCGGGACACAGGGTTTTCCTCAGCACCTCACCATGAGTTCAATAAAGCCAGGTTTCTGACCAGTTCTCGTTTATCCAGTGATAAGCCCCTCCCCGTGCACTCGTGTGTAAGGACATATCTACTCTCGCAACATTTCATGTGAGAGAAACAACTCAGACCATCCTGACTGGCCACAAGCTTTTAACAGCACCGGAGTGTGAATGTGTGCTACAAGCACTCACAGGATAATCAGCGCCAATCAGGGAAAGATAGAGCATGGAGAAGAAATGTTCTAGTCATCCCTCACCCGTCAGAAGATACGTTGAGTGTTCCCACCGCGGCACGCGCAGAGCTTTTCCGCATCCTGGAAAAACTGGCCAGGCAGAAGAAACCTGCAGAAAGGCTGTGTAGTGGGGATAGCTAAAGAAAAGAATGACTAAGAAAAATGAGACGAGGCCCCTGGAGCAAGTGGTTTGGAGGCTGTTGTGCGGCGAGAGGATTCATTTAACAACAGTGCGGCCTGATGGGTCCGCAAGGAGGCCCAAGTGGGCAGAAACTCCAGGGAAAGAAAGTGAAAACAAGGAAGCAAAGTGTGGCTTATACCTCGGTTCCAGTGACGAAAAAGGCAGCCTTACAGATAACCAGTTCCCTACGACTAGACTGGCGCCGGGTAGAAGACTCTGTTCCTACTAGGAGCCCGCACTGGACTGTCTCCAGTATCTTCCTGGCTTCAAGGGACGATGGCTTTCTGCGCAGCCTCTGGTCTTCCTGACACCTGTGAACTCATCAGACGTCTCTGTCTTAGATCCCACATCGGCTGGAATTCCAGGTAGCTTTACAGCAGGGAAACCTACTTGGATTAATTCTCTGCTTCCCTTTGTGTATCTCCAGCACAGAATGTATCAAAAGTAAATAAGACAAGTTTACTTAATGGTAAAGTAGTGGTAAACTGATTCTTCTTCTGTTTAAGTGATCCTGCTTCCCTCCCCCCCCCCCCCCCCCCCGCCCCAGTACTGGGGCTTGAACTCAGGGCCTGGCCACTGACCCTGAGCTGCTTCTGCTCAAGGCTGGCACTCTATCACATGAGCCACAGTACCACTTCCAGCCTTTTTTTTTTTTTTTTCCTGTTTATGTGGTCATGAGGAATCAAACGTAGGGCCTCATGCACACAAGGCAAGCACTCTACCACTGAGCCACCCTCCCGGCCCCTGCTTTTGTTTTTGAGACTGAGTTTTTGCATATTGCATATTGGCTTCAAATTCCTGAGCTCAAGAGCTCTTCCTGCCTTAAGTTGCTCAGTAGCTGGGGTTATAGGTGCATGCCACTGTACCTGGATTCAGTCTTTGATTGTACTTCCTTGAGTCAGGTAATGGAGACTAAAGCATTCAATGTTACTTTTACTCAAGTAAAAATTGACCTTTTATTCATATTTATTATATTGATGATAATGGAAAGGGCCTTCTAGAAACCTCTGTTGGCACCAGTAATATCATCTTCAAAGGTATCAATGATTAATTCTGCTTCTACCGGAGCAGCACTGAGATGGTCCTTTTGACAGATAGAGGTAGAAACACATCAAGAAGAACAAATTGTCAAAAAAAAACGGAAGAGCTAAGAGAGGCTGCAATAAAAAGCCATATTTAAGAGCACCCACCATATGCAAACACTCAGCAGCTGCTGGGAACATAGGGTAGGGGACACAGCTGGAAAAGCAACTGGCCAGCAGATTGTAGTTACGGTAGGAAACGTGGTGCTCTTCACTGACGCCATGGGGACCTGCTGTCTCCCATTGCGTTAATGAGATTGGCAGTTTAGACAGAACATTCAGACATCTGGAGGGGTCACGTTAGACCCTGGCTGCGGGTGCTCGTGCCCACCTCTTGCATGGACTTCCCCCTGCCCTGCCTCCCGCTGGCCTGACCCACAGTCAGTTCAAGTGTAAGTCCTGCGAGGGCAGGGATAATTACCTGTTTTGTTCGCGAGTGAATCTCAAGTATCTGAAATGTGTTTGGCACAAAGCAGATGGTAAATCATTGCTTACTAATTGGACAGATAGATGAATGAACACACTCATATTGACATTAATACAAGGAGGTCACAGAGCAAGAGAACTGAGCCTATGTATGCAGAATGACTAATGGAAGACCACAGAACTGGGTAAAGAAAGGGGAAAGTGAGGTTCCTTATTGGGTTAAATGAGATGCCCAGGTTTACCCCTCCTTGGATGCATTGCCGAATTGCGTTAGGAAGGGTCGCAGGCTCCTTTGCTCCTTGCCCTGGAAGAGTGGTGCTGTGCTGCGCTGCGCTGCGGCAGCTTCTTGCTCTTCCTGTCCACCCACGGAGGTGAACTTCGGCTCTGTTAAGCTGTGTTTTTCTTCACCACACTCAACGGACTGCCTCTTTAGCCACCACAGCCTTTTGCGCTATGAAGGCCATTTTGTTGCTCGTCTCTTTTCTTGCATCAGTCTACCCCCGTTGTACGCGCTCTGGCGTCACCTTCCAGTCTTGTTCATTTCCAAATTCGTTTTACTGTTTTTACGCACATGTTCCCCTTTTACGTCTTTGAGGTGTCATTTTTTTCGTTGATTTAATTATTTAGGACAGGCTTCCTCATCCCAAGGTTATAAGGCATTCCTGGCAGGGTGTCTGTCACTCATGCCCATAACCCTAGCTTCTCAGGAGGCTGAGATCTGAAGATTGCAGTTCAAAGCCAGCTTGGGCAGAAAAGTCCATGGAACTTTTATTTTGTCAGTACAGAGCTTGAACTCAGGGCCTGGGCGCTGTCCCTGAGCTCGTTTGTTCAAGGTGAACACGCTACCCACTTTGCGCCACTGTGCCACTTCCTGTTTCCTGATGGTTAGAGATAAGAGTCTCACAGGGACTTTTCTGCCGGGGCTGGCTTTGAATCATGATCCTCACCTCTCAGCCTCCTGAGTAGCTAGGATGACAGGCGTGAGCCACCAGCGGTGGTGGTACTGGACCTCACAGAGATTGACAGCTGGAGTAAACCTGGCATAAGAGTTTATGCTGCCGTCTTTGCTCAAGTGGAAATGGCCTAAAATGTCTGCAAATGGCGACTAAATGTATTCAGAGACTACGAGAGGCTTTTTCCATGTGGACGTGATCCAACCTCCATGAATGGCTTTGCATCTGCTTAATCTGAAGAATCTTAAAATGATAATCCCAAGAGATCAGAGATAAGTAAGGGTTTGTGTGTGAGTAAGGCGGTCACATTTGTGAGGATTTACAGCAATGTTAGGGTGGTGGGGGTTTGTGGGTCTAGGGCAATGCTGGAGGTGGCCGAGTACATCAAAGACAAAATGTAAAGCAGGCTTTGAATCTGAGGCTTCTGTTCTAACAAGCAGAGTTCTCACTTGACAGAGCTGAGCTGTACGGCTGGCCCAAGTTTGACAAAGCTAAGCTGTCTCCTTCGATCTCCTGTGAATTTCTGGAATAGTACAAGTAGAGAGCCATTGCTATTTGTTCACAGCTGACACTCAGCTAAGGCAGCTTCATTTGTGGCAAATGGCATGCCAGTGCTAAAAAAAGAACTCATTTCATCGGTGGCTTAGATTACCCATCAAGGAGGCTCCAACGTGAGCTGTTTAAATTAACCATAATAAAATCGACTAAATAAGTAAAAGAAATCGACTAAATAGCTCTGTTACTTTAAAATGGTACCTGGAATGTGGCAGGCAACCAATAAATACATGGCAGATGGAAGAATAAAGCTCTTTTAACCGGTGCTTATGACCCACGCTGGGACACAAAGAAGGAAGATGGGATTTCAAGCTTGTAATACAAGGTCAGCGATTACTATTAGCTCTGTGACACCAGACTCCATTCAGTTCCTTAGTCCTAAAACCAAGAGTGGTCCTGGACGACTCCCACTCTTGAAACTCGTCAGCACATAACCACAGCTGCCACCTTCTCCATCTGCCCCGCGCACGCCATTCCTGCAGCTCCCCACTGGCCTCCTCCTCCAGTGAGCTGTCCCTCGATGGCTCTTGTGACGGCTCTGCTCACAGCCCGCATGAAATCACATCGTCAGGGACCACAGGGCCCTTCCGGACTGGTCTCTGCCTCCCACGCTCAGCTCTCATTTCCCTTCTCCCTCCCTTCCCCAAATGCCCCAGACATGCTGGCCTGCCTTTTCTTCCTAAAACATACTGCTGCATACCCCCATTCCATCCGCCTGGAGAGTTCCTCACATGACCGCTGTCTCTTCCCCAGGTCATCTCCTGCGGATGTCCGTCCTCCCTGGCCTGCTTAGTCACCATCCAGACCTCTTCATCTAGTCACTGCGTCGCTCCCTGCGGGGAGGGATCCCACCTGACAGGCTGTGTTCACTTGCTTCCTTCTGTCTCCACACAGAGGCCCTCAGCCTCTGTCTCCTTCCTCTCTTTTTCACCAGCACTCAGCTCACAAGCTGTTAAAGGTGCGTCTGTGAAGGTCCACTTTCTCCTATAGGGATCGTGAGAAATAAAATCTGAAAAGTGTGGCGTCCACGTCCATCCGTTCACTCTGGATGGAAAAGTGAGATCAGTTCATTCCAACTGTGCAACTCCTTCATTGTCAGGGCAGAGTCCAGACTGAGCTGGCTCTCAGCGGCAGGCTCACCACGAAAACTTTGGACAGAGCCCAAACAAGGAGATTTTATGGCTGAGTACACCGTGCAAAGGAATGCACACTGAGGGTGGAAGGAGAGCTCCCGAGGAAAATACCAGGGATGGGTGAAATGTCCCATAAGAATGAAGTCTGTGTGTGTGTGTGTGCGCGCGTGTGCACGGGTCCCATGATAATAAGCTCTGTGGATGTGTGCGTGTGTGTGTGTGTGCGTGCGTGTGCACGGGTCCTATGGCAATAAGCTCTGTGTGTGTGTGCGTGCGTGTGTGTGCATGGGTCCCATGATAATAAGCTCTGTGTGTGTGTGTGTGCGTGTGTGTGTGTGTGTGTGTGCGCGTGTGCACGGGTCCCATGATAAGCTCTGTGGATGTGTGTGTGTGTGCACGCATGTGTAGGAGCAGCTCTTACTATCAGCAGTGGAAGTAAGGTTCTACAGCAGGCCAGGAGCCGCCATGGAGCTGTGTGTCTTGGAGAGGTGCAGCAGGCCAGGCAAGGGAGGACACAGCCTTCCTGTTTGCTTCTCACAGACCGTTCTGAACAAATACAACTTTTTACGGGATTGGATTCAGCCCCGGGGGTTATGGGCCGGTCCAAACCTCCTAGCATAACATTGATGCGTGGGTTAGACCAAACATGCATTATACTCATCTATACATTCTTTACTTGGCTGTAGACTCATTATACTCATTTGTATATTCATACTTATCCATATAGTCACAACACTCATATATATTCATACTTGTCTCTCTCTATACTATACTCATCTATATAGATGGGTGTACTCATCTATGGATTTGTCTATGTACTCACACTCATCATTATACTTACAATATTCACCTATAGATGTACCATAGTCATCTGTGTACACATTATGCTCATCTATTCTTACTCATGTATATACCCATACTCATCGATACACACATTATAGTCACCTGTATACCCATACTCACCTCATAGTCCTCTGTATATACATTATGCTCATCTATATACGTATTATAGTCATCTATATGCTCATTATGCTCATCTATATATGCATTACATTCATGTATGTACTCACAGTCACCTATAAACACATACTTATTTATATACTCAGGATAGCCATGTATATACGCATACTCATCTATATACTGGTGTGTATCTATGTACTCATGCTAATTTACATACTCATACTCATCTATACACTGGTGTGTAT
>NW_012267260.1:2560175-2576974 GCF_000151885.1 Dipodomys ordii | reverse complement strand
CCTTCCCACGGGGCACTGGGGCTCCCAGCGGCCTTCCTTCCCACGGGGCACTGGGGCTCCCAGCGGCCTTCCTTCCCACGGGGCACTGGGGCTCCAGTGCCCATTGGGCTCTGCCAGGCTCTGGGCATCGCAGCAAACAATTCCTCCAGGCACACTCTTAAATCAACGTGCAGTTAGATAGCCAAATGCAGCTAAGCCAAAGTGCGACCTCACCATTTAACCAAGACTAAAAATGGATATTCTTGATTCTCGGTTGTGTTGTTGTTGATAAAAAAAATTATTGTTTGGATCTTTGAAAGTCAGAAGCAGTTGTTGAGGCTTAGGGCAAAGAAATGATTACGTAGCCTAGAATATCCTGAAGTCAACATTGTTTGCAGCCTAGAGGAGAGGAACACGCATCGACGCAGTGTCACGCGCCTTCCAGCGCTGTTGCTTGTCGTGTGCACTTTGTGCACTTGTATTAACAAATCGTAAACATCTCCAAATTGCAGACACATTTTGAGTCTCAGTCATGTAGTTCACCAAGGATTTCATAGTCATGTTGTCTTTTACCAAATGATGATGTTTAAGAACACCTTGTAATTAGGTGAAAGGAAAACACTGCTTGTTCTATGAGCTGAGTGTAGGCTGCAGGTCTGAGTTCTAATGAACTTAGTAGCAGCTTCACAAACCCAAGTGTCTATTGTTCGTGAAGACCTTCTGGCAGTCCCCCGGCACCATTTCAGAAGGACTCTGGGGAGCACTTCCTCTGCTGGAGGACGGCGATCCGTGGTCTGTGAGCCGAGCACCTGCTGCCGGGGCACACCTCTCCACTCGGGAGAAACAGAGACGATCTCCCCTAGCAAATGTGTACTGCAGAAGGCCCTGGAAATATGCGAGTGTTCATAGGCAAAAACGCTGGGCCATGCAGTTCGAGCAACTACAAAGCAGTGAGAGAAAGCGTTGCTTTCAATGCAGGACACTCGCAATCCGTGCGTTCAGAGCCAGGGCAGCTGCAGTCGCAACGAGCCACACCAAGAGCTTCCGCTCCATGTGGCACTTTCTGTTTGCAGAATTCAGGCTTGTCAGAGTGCTAACTGTGGAAAGGGATCGCCTTGGGGGGCTGTAGGATCTGCCTTGTCACAGGCCCTGGGAGAGGAAATGTCCTAAGGGTTGTCAACTCCCTTCTTGATAGAGCTCCATGATCTTGTGACAGGTCCAAGAAGATTAATGGATGAGGGAGAAGAACTTCCCATGTCAGAGTTGCGAGCTGGGCAGGGAAGATGACCTTAGGGTCTCCAACTTATTTTTGTTGTTGTTGTTGTTGTTGGTCGTGGGGCCTGAACTCTGGGTCTGGACGCTGTCCCTCAGCTCTTCAGCTCAAGGCTAGTGCTTTACCACTTGAGCCACAGTCCCACATGTGGCTTTTTTTGCTTATATGGCGCTGAGGAATTGAACCCAGGGCCTCATGTATGCAAGGCAAGCACTCTACCACTGAGCCACCTTTCCAGCCCAATCTCCAACTTCTTTTAGTCTTTCTAGAACAGCATGTTTTCCCTTCGGATGTTTCCTTATGTGGGTAGAGAAAGGATTGTCAAAGTGGATGACATAGACGGCATTTAAGAGCCTAATCCATTGCTGCAGGCACACACCGACACATCAGGTGACGCTGACATCACGAAGCATAAGCAGGGACCGAGTCCAGCCTCAGCCTGTCCCTTCCCTCCTGTTCCCTGCTCCCCTCTCCCTTTCCTGTCGTTGGTGGCCTTTGTCCTCTGACTTTGGGGTGATTCCCATTCTCTGATTCCTTGGCTTTGTGGTGGATGAGAAGGGGCTGGAGGATAATGGACTTTGTGTTTGGTCATCAAGTGCAGGTTAAAGAATCTCAAAACATCTCCCCCGCCTGCCCCCCCCCCCATCCCCTTGCCTGCTCTGGAGTCTTGCCTGAGATAGAGAGGAAGGTCAACTGTGGGCTAGGGATGCTCAGTCTGAGGAGCTGGCCCTGCGCATTTACTGAATTCCGCCATCTGATACCTTCTTCTCCCTTCACTCCCTTTTCCTTCTTTGCTTATTTGGTGCAGAACTTTTCAAGAGGAATTTGTTTTTTTTGTTGGTTGGGGGACTTGAACTCTGGGCCTGGGCACTGTCAAGGCGAGCCACTTGAGCCACGGCACCGCTTCTCGTTTTCTGGTGGTTTATTGAAGGTAAGAGTTTCACAGCCTTTCCTGCCCAGGCTGGCTTCGAACCCATATCCTCAGACCTCAGCCTCCTGAGTAGCTAGGATGACAGGCATGAGCCATGGGCCCAACAGTTTTTCCAGAGTATCTTATAGGCTAGAAAATGATGCTGTTCATTTCTATTAGTGACGATATCCACAGTTGATTATGCACATCTGACTGTCACAGTCTAGTATTCTCCTTCTTAAATTATAAAAAGTTGTTCGAACACAGACTTGGAGGCCTGAGATCTCATTTCATCACTGCCAAGTCCGTCCTGATCGTGACACTGCTTCAGGTCACGGGGTGGTTTGTGAAGTTTCTTGTCTTCTTTGCCCTCTTCTTCTCTCCGTTCAGGTCAGTTCTGTGCCTCCGGACTGCCCCCACGCGGCAGCCTGTGAGGGGCTGAATGCGGGTTGTGGTTATCAGCCTTCAATCACAGTTTGGAGGAGCACAGAGCTTAGGCCGGCATGGAGTGCCTGTCTCCAGGAAAAAGAATGTGTTGAGGTCCTCACCAGGAGAAGGGTAGGGGGAGCTCAGAAGCCCGCAGAGTCCAGGGGGAGGGTCACCACCCGGCAGGCCGGGGGCTGTGATGAGGGAGACGCACTGTGCCGCCCCGGGCCCCGCGGGGAGCGCCTCTGGACCTGCTGCACTCTAACACCCAGAGCAAGCTGTGGTCGACCACATCAAATGCTTCCGAGGCCCCCAGGAACCATGGGAGTACCTAACACCTGCTGCCGTGGTATTCGGTCCCCTCCTCCAAACCCTCCGTGCCCCTGACATCAGGCCTATCTAGGGGCTCCTGCACCTGCCATTTGTGTGGAATTCTGTCTGTGCTCACTCAAGCACTCATTAAGCTGGGGGACAATAAAAGTCAGCTCATATGGCTTTTAGGAAACAAAGAAAGAGCTTGGTATGTTGATAGAAAAATCTCTAGCCCTAACTGTAGAAGTTCTATGCCTTTCTGTGATGTGTAACAATGCATAGCTCTGCCTCAAGTTAACAATAATGTACACACACACACATACACACACACACACACACGCTTTATATAAACATTCATGTAATAAGGTTAAAAAGACAAAAATGGAAAATTGTTGTCTTCCTTGTTTTTATAATAATCTTGTGAGGTAAGTATTATTTCTTTTCTTTTACAGATGATTTGAAAGCTGTATCCCACAAGATGATTGATTTATCCATGATGCTATAACAGAAAATAGTTACTAAGACTTAGGGATAAAATGTCCATCTCTGTCCTAAGTGGGTGAAGCCAATGTTGGTATCCCAATTTGTATTAACTCAGTATTCAGTTTCCATACATAGGATGAAAGTGGTACATGATTTCTTTTAAAATAAACACTCATTGGCCAAAGCTCACGATTGAACTCAAGAAGACATAAATTCCAGGTTTTAGACATGATGTTATTTCATCCCTTTAATCTTACTGTTTGAAGAATCTTCTGTGGGAGTTCAGTTCTGGGATGGGGCAGATCTCCCAGTTATCACTTCTATCAGATGGAGTTATTTTCACTAGTCCTTTGGGTAGCAACTGAAAATCAACAGAGAGATGAATGTTAGAAACATTAAGTTTAAACACGGAACCATTGAGCGGGAGGAAGGTTCTAGAAGAGTTAAGTTTTTCAGAGTGTCACAAACAGGGAAGATCTTTGCCGGGTCAGGCATCATCACGTGCCTTTTCCACACCAGGATGTGGCTTTGGTGCCCTGGCTTCCCCCACCCCTTCCACCTCTGTTCACTGCACAAGGAGGACGAAGTCGACCTCAACCCACACTGAAGGTCTCGGATGCACTGCATCGCATTCTGCAGCTTGTCTCTGCCGTGTAGGTAAGTCTCTAGCTCCATGCAACAAGCTCAGCTCCACTCCAGATGTCTGCAAAACACACTCATCCAGAAAAAAAAAAAAACATTGTGGAATCACACACATCTGAGTCTCACCTCCCCTAGAACAGGTAAAACTTCTGAAGGAAAAATACTTCAAAGGAAGAACTGTTTCTGGAAGCAAATAATGATTAAAAATATAAAGTCTTGGGCTGGGAAATTGGCTCAGTGGTAGAGTGCTTGCCTCGCATGCATGAGGCCTTGGGTTCGATTCCTCAGCACCACATATGCAGAAAAAGCCAGAAGTGGTGTTGTGGCTCAAGTGATAGGGCGCTAGCCTTGAGCTGAAGAACTGAGGGACAGCGCCCAGGCCCAGAGTTCAGCCCCCACAACTGACAAAACAAAACAAAAACAAAAATATAAAGTCTCGCTATTATCTTTTGCTCACTTTTAGTTCTCATGGAGACAAATCTTGGCAAGCATTGTCACAATGCTTTTTATAAAATAAAAAAAAATATATTGTGCTGGTACTGGGGCTTGAACTCAGGGCCTGGGCACTATCCCTTAATTTTTTCACTTAAGGCCAGTTCTCTACCACTTGAGCCACAGCTCCACTTTGGATTTTAGTGGTTAACTAGAGATAAAAGTCTCACAAACTTTCCTATACAGGCTGGTTTTAAACTGTGATCCTCAGATTTCCTCCTCCTGAGTAGCTAGAATTATAAGAACTGATTGTACCGTTGTAGAAGCAGGGATCAGACCTAGCATCAAGAAACTGGGGAAGGAGGGGAGATGGCAAGGGATGGGAAAGGGAAACAAAAGAGGAGGTAACAATGCTTGATAAGAAATGTACTCATGACCTTGCTCAGGTAATAGTAACCCCACTGTACGGTATTTTCACAATAAAAAAAGAAAATTAAAAAAAAAGAAACTGGGGAAAGAGAGAGGTGATGAAGAAATCAGGGAGGGTGAAAGGTCTAATTGCTCATTTATTTGTTTGTAAAACCCACACCACATTTTCTCCCTCAGAGAAAAACTTTGAATTTGAAATGAAGGAGACAAGAAATATAGAAATAAGGAATTTATCAAGTAATAACGGCTGTGTTTCATATGTGGCAGGTTGTAAGTGCCCAAGCTGCCCAGCAGGTGCCACACCTCTGTGGGCTTGCAACTTTGTCTGAAGTTACACAGTCAGGAAGGAAGGGAGCTGGATTTGAACCCCAGGATGTTATAACAATTCACTAAGCTATGCACCTTGAATAAAAGTTTGTTTTACAAATGGGGAAATGTTTTAAACATTTTAATTTAGGGGAGCACACAAAGGGCTTCACCTGGTGGAGATTTGGGAGTTGAGTTGTACACGAATGGAAAACAAATGCAGATGCATAAATGTCTGGCGTTATCCTGGCATAGGAGAGCCTCAAGGCAAGCAAGGAAAGGGGGAGGAACAGTTTGCTCTCTGAGCGGTTGTATGTGATTGGTGGGAAGGACAGAGGGGGATGAAAAGCAAGAGGGAGAAAAGGTTCCTGACAAACGACTCCGCCTTTGGCTGCTTCAGAGAGGTGTTGGGAGGCGTGCAGAACGCGCACATAGGTGCTGATGTACACTGAGAAAATCCCTCAGGTTGACTGTGGGTGTGAGTTAGAAGGGGGTTGTGCAGTGAATGCTGTCCAGCCTCACCCTTCTTCTTCCCCTCATCCAGCCCCAGAGGATGGTGGGAAAGAACGAGGCCTGGCTCATGAAGGAGCACTCTCCGTCCTTAGCCTCACCAGCGAAGGAAGTTTGTCACACAGTCAGAAAGGGGTGAAAGGTACAGAATTCAGTGAACATCCCTTCATAGAAATGTCTTAATGTCTTAATGGATGCTTGTCCCAAACCCCGAATACAGGAAAGGCATGCTCCACCACCGCGCCTGTCTATGCATTAATTTGCTGCAACTAGCTTTTCCTGTCCTGTCAAAGGAGCTTTTCTCTTTAAAACCAGTCGAACCAGTTACAACCCTACAGTCCTAATGCTAGGTTTTCAAAGACATTGTCTCCCCATTTGCAAACAACAACAACAAAAGAGTGTTAGACAGCTGAGAATCGACCAAGGATATAAGCAGATGCTTGCTTACCCTGAACCAAAAAAGCAATAATTACAATGAAATACTATTTCACAGCTACTGCCCTGAGAAGGACTACAAAATCTGGCAGTAAAGCTCCTGAATAAAGGAAATGTTTTTGTTTTTCGTGGAGCTGGGGCTTGAGTTCAGGGCTTTGGACTTGCTAGGCAGGCAGGCAGGCTCTCTACCACTTGAGGTTTGCTTCCAGAGAGATAATGCCACTGGTACTAGAGCTTGAACTCAGAGCTGCCTGCTTGCTAGGCAGGTGCTCTACCACCTAAGCTGCACCGCAGCACAAACAGCGGACCCCTCAGAGCATTGGAGGATATTGAGAGGTGTTGGAAGCTGATCTGGAATGGTATTTGCTACCACCCTTACAGCTAAAGATGCACCTGTTTGCTAATCCAGACATTGCACTTCTAGGTAGGAGCCATGTAACCTCAAATGATCTATAATAAAAAACCAAGTTTTCCAATAAAAATTTGCATTTTCCTAAGGATCAGTTTTTTTTTTTGCAAAATAGAATAAAGATGAGTAAGACAAGATTTAAAAAACAATATACAAGATACAGGCCCGATGAATATTACTGTGAGATTCAATAGAAATGAAAGCCCTCGGGTGAAATGTTACTAATGCATCTTGATGCTTCTACTGCAGTTCGGGGTCAGTGACATCTGCCGCCTCCTGCATCCCTGGCTTTTAGAAGCACTGCGATCACCAACTGGAGTCCAAAGGAACAGAGAGAGGCATTTAAGGAAAGATGTTTATTGCATCACTGTTTTAAGTATTACAGATTAATTTAAATGCACTGTCATCAGAGGAGAAATAGATGTTAGGGTGGTACAGTGAAATACAACACAATTACAAGCAGACTAGACCACACATGTGTGGGTGGGCTTTGAGATAGAGACTCTCACTGAACACCTGTTGGACGGATACTTTTGGCATGATGCTATTTATATGTTTCAAAATATTGGACGAAGGTCTTTGGAATGTGAGTAAATGTATTAAAATTAAGGAGGAGAAGATTACACACCACTTTTCCTCTGGGAAATGTGATGAAGAATATGAGATTACAGAGCTTTGATTTTTGTCTGTAATGCTTTATTTCTATAAAAGTTTGAAAGAAAGACTGCATAGTGCAAATCCGGGTATTAGATTCATAAGTGTTGTGCTATTTCACTTTTTAAACATTATTCCATGTTGAATGATTGCATACTTTTTAATTTAAAGAGACAATGGTTGTGGGGTTGGGGCTCAGTGGTAGAACACTTGCCTAGAGTACATGAGGCCCTGGTTGGATTTCCAGCTTTTCCAGAAGATAAAATCAGACAAGAACACTTCAAAGAAATTCATGACATCTCTGAAATATTGGAACAGTTTTATCTCTAAGAGGCCTGGCTCACTGGGCAAGAATCCACGTGGTTTTAGAGAAAGAGAGACTTAATCATTTACTTCTGGTCTCAAAGTTCAGTCTTCAGGCAGGAGCATCGCACACTTAGCAGGATAGTGGGGTGACTCCCTGGTGGGCAGCGCGCCCACAGCCGGTCCGGGGTGCGGCGCTCCTGTGTCCATCACGTGTACCGGACAGAGGGACCTCAAGGCCGACATGCCAGCTGACCAGAGCCCATGTCTGTTGTAGCAGAACCAAGACTGGGGTTGAAAAGACCAGGTTGCACTCACACTAGGAAGGTCGCGAGTCACCGAGAAGCAAATGAGCAGACACCGACAATGCTTGTATGGCGCTGGGTGGCTGAGCCCTGTTCTCATGGGCCTGTGTGAGAGTGAGCCACGCCCGCACACCCATCCTTCCGGAATCCGTGGATGCTTGGCATCTACTGGAAGCAGAGGACAGAGCTCTGCTTTGGAGACTGGCGGCCGGCTGCGGGAGTTTGGCGGCCTTGGGCTCAGGTTGGCAGCCCTGTGAGAGTGGGAGAATGCATTACAGGTCAGGCCAGGCCCCTGGTGTGCCAAACGTTCTGCGTGGCCTCAGTCAGGCCCAAGCCACCAAATGACCTCTGTCCCCCGAGCTGGGCAGACGGCAGCGCGCAGCGTGTCTGGAGTCACCACGTTCACGCAGGAAGAGAGCGGGAGCCACCACCTCAGCCCTCGGAGGGACTCATGTGCAGGGAGCACGGAGGAGCCAGTGCCAGGGAGGACCCGTGCGCAGGGAGCACGGAGGAGCCAGCGGGAGGGAGGACTCATGTGCAGGGAGCACGGAGGAGCCAGTGGGAGGGAGGACTCATGCTCAGGGAGCACAGAGGAGCCAGCGGGAGGGAGCACTCAGGAGGGAGCACGGAGGAGCCAGCGGGAGGGAGCACTCAGGAGGGAGCATGGAGGAGCCAGCGGGAGGGAGCACTCAGGAGGGAGCACCCATGCACAGGAAGCACGGAGGTTTTCTTTGTGAAAATACCACTGCCATCCCGAGGACCCCGGGTTAAGCAGACGCTGTGAACCCAGCTCGGGCAGCTGCAAGGTGAGGCCACTCTGAACTGGCCCTGGTCTGGCGTGTTCACGCGTAGACACCGATGGCTCGGCTCCATTCCATGGCAGAAATTGCAGAGAGGGCCTTGCTTTTTGTTTTTCCCCCAGGGTGACCATGAACCACAAACTTTGCCCAACTTGTGACTCCTCCAGCCCTGGGGTGGCAGGTGTATTCTATTGCACGACTGAGCTGGTTTGATTGACATGGGGTCTCAGAAACTTTTTCCCAGATTGGCCTCAAACTGTGAGCCACTGGGTCCCACCACTCCCGTCGCTGAGATGACGGGCCCCCACGCCTGGCTTATCTGCCTCACGCATCTATTTTCTGTTTTTCAAGTGTCTGTAAGTTATCATAACAAGCAAAACCAGCTTATTTCAAAACAATAACAAGTTGGCCATTGCTTGCTGGTACTACGCATTTCTTTTAATGACAGATGAGGAGCAAAGAGCCTGACGTTCACCACAGGCCTTGATATTTAAAATGCTGGGCAGAGCTGTGGGCAGCTGCTCCTTGCAGAGCGGGCCCCGGGACGCAGCGTTGGGCTCAGTCCTCACCGCTGCTGTGTGCACCGTGCGGGGCCTTCCAGCTTTCTCTCTCCTGAAACGCCGGGTCGCCGCGTGCTCAGTGTCAGGCAGGAAAACACCTTGGAGAAAATTACAAACTTTCCTTCTTCCTCCACCCTTCCTATCTCCAAGGCTGACACAGCCCTGCACTTTCCAGCTCAGCCTTGGGCTGTAATTACAGTCCTGGCCTAAGAAGTCTCCCAAAAGAGAGCGTTATTTAGTAGGGAAAAGCTTACGTACGTACACACAGAAAAGACAACCAGCCCAGGAGTGAGGACTGAGGGCTGCTAGCTTAAAAGACAAAACCCACTGGCAGGAAGTGGACTTAAACCGCCAGCCTTTTATGTCCGAAATATTTATAAGAGCAGTGAAGGTATGTGCAACTGCTGGGGCCTTTTCCTTCCTACGAACGCATTTCCCCTTTCATTCTAATCCATTTAAAGGATGCCTCTCCATGGCCAGACTGTCGGCGGGGAGTGGGAGGAGAAGGAGGGAGAGCCACAGCCAATAAAGAAGCAATAGAACACTGGCGGTTCACTGAGAACCCTCAGCAAAGCACAAGTAACCTTCCAGAAGTAATGGCAGGTTCAGGAAGGAAGATTTTGCTTAGTATTTGAGGAAGAACTCGTGGATGAGTAACTGAATGAATAATGGATAAGTGCACCAATAATCATTTCAGCCTAGCCCCTCCTCCTCCTTCACAGGATCATCTTCACTGAGCACCTCTACTCCACCGCAGCCCATCACTTTCCACTTCCCAAACATCCTGCTCTTCCTGCTGTAGCTTCTGGATCCTTCCCTGCACAGGCACCCCACCACAGCCTACCAAGTTCCTAGTCGACCTTCAGGTCACAGCTCAGCTCCAGCGCTCTGTGTTCTGACAGTCATTTTACCTGGTAGTCCAGTCCACTTTCTCAAATGAAGGGACTCAACTCGAGCAACCGCCTTGGGGTGTAAACCACCACAGGTCTTCAGTAAGACCCCCCTCCCCCGAATGCACAGTGCTGTTGGATTCTTCTAATGCCTTGTAAACAGACTGTGAATGGCTGCACAGAGGGGTGAGCTCCCCCAGCGGACCATCTCCCCACCCCAGAATGGACCTCGCTGCAAGATCAGCATGACACAGTTGTAGGCACTGGGTCTAACAGGAAGGAGGGGCAAAGGACTGGAAGGATCTAGTTGAAGATGACATGATCTAATTTACAGACGGGAAAGAAACGTAACATCTTAGAGAGAAGACATTTCAAAGAGGACAAGAAGCCAGGAAAAAAAACACCAAAAATGATTACTGATCTTAATTTTATATCCATATAATGCGAATGGAGCTGGGCTGCATGTGACTCTATTTCAGAGTAAGCTGATTGTCCACAATGCAGAGTGGAGAAGGGATCTAGAATGTTCCCAAAGACTGTGCAGTGGTCTATCAGCAGAGGGAGGGGGCAGTTGGACCCGATGGATCACCTCGGAGACAAGTGGACACCAGCTGACACTTGTTCTGGAGCTCAGCAGAGCCATCTGGAATGTGCTGCAGAATTAATTAGTGTCAGTGTCAGGGCCGCAGGAGCTGGAGGGTAGCCATGACTTACTTGCCCCGGGGTACTATCTATGCGCAGTGCGGGCTCGCTGGAGGTCTGGGTTAGGAAGGGGTTGCGGGAGGTGTCCCCTTCTGCAGAAAATGGGGAGAAACCGTCGCCTTCCACTGCTACTAGGAGCAGTCAGCGGTTTTAAAGAAGGGCCTAACAGCCAAAGAACGGGAGCACTCTGCTGAGAGGAACGCCGCGCGTCCTCTGGACTCCCCCCTCCCCCCCCCACGCCTCACGTCCTGAGGCCCATGTTGGTTGGCTACAGCTCTGTACTCGCAGTGTATGCACTGCATATTTCATGCTGATGGCTTCTGCGCTCCTAGAAAGCAGCACTTGCGTGTGGCTCAACCCGGGGTCCTCAGTGCTCAGCAGTGTCTGGCCTGTGGATTGCAAGTGCCTGCGGAGTCGAATGACCTCATTTGCTGTGATTTCCTGAGCATGCTGTGGAGATGGAGGGTCACGGCTCTGAGTGGGTGGGTGGCACGTCGCCTGGGCATCGGGGACCTCCGGTCCACTTATTAACCTCTGCTCCTCACTGAACCTGCCACTGCCATCCAAAGACAGGACAGGAGAGACGTGGCGTCTGGGCTAACGCGCTCTGGGGGGCCAGGGTTCCCTCAGGGTTACTTTGTGCAGTTTGCATTCTCAGTCTCCTACCGGATGTCTTAAGTAGGAGGGGAAAAGAACATGATCCACGCAGGACTGTGGAGAAATGCCCAGAGGAGCTGGGGAAGCTGAACTCGCAGAAGGAGGGGCCGTCCCCGGCCTGGGAGCCCCTCCCCTTTGATCTGATTAAGTGAGGAGTTTGTTTCCACGGGGTTTTGTTTTTGCACGAGTGATGGTTTTCAACTAGGAAATTGAAACCTTTGCTGCGCTCTTGGCCTTTCCTTCTCAAGGATTTCATCTGTAGAACATACGCTAAGGCAAAGAACAAGGTGACGACAAGGCACAGAGCTAGAGAGGAAGTTCCAGGGTGGACCGCTGCAGCGCGGAGGTGGCCCCCCGGAGACTGGTTCTTTTGTGCAGGTGTGAACACCTGCTACCTGGAGGCAGGCCTGCGTCTCCCAGGCCCGAGCTGGGGAGGCGCAGCTGCTGTGGGAGCCGGGCCGTGGAAGGTGCGTCTGCACCGAGGCGAGCGGCCGGCAGACGTGGCATGGGAAAGGCACCCTCAGCGGGCACAGGGGCAGGGCATTGGGTGGGGGAAGGTCACAGGCACTCCGGTTCAATTGGAACAAGGATAATCCGTTTTCTTCTTGGAAAACCTAGCACGTCCCCTGCAGAGGGAGCCGGGCTGGGAGCACACGGCCGCCCTGCCTGCTTCTACCAGTTAGGCTGTACGGGTGCACAAGGCAGGGCAGCGGAACATAGAGATTTGCCAACTGATTGTTTTCTTTATGTTTGGTGGTTGTGCGGTTTGAATGTAAGGCCTGAAGCTTGCTAGGCTGGTGTGCTATCACCTGAGCCAAGCCCCAGTCAGGTTTTTTGCTGGGTATTTTGCAGATGCTTTTCTTTGGGGGGCGGGTAGGAGGATCTGGACTGACTTTGAACAGCAAACCTCTAGAGCTCAGCCTCCTGAGCAGCTAGGATGACAGACGCCACCGGAGCCCAGCTTGCCAAGGAAAGTCTTGCTAGGGCTGAAGGCATCAGAGTTAGGAATCCTCTTCTAATTTACCACAGGCCTAGAGGCCTAGAGCACCCCTTCTTCTTCTCAGCACCTATGGTGTGTTTGTCCTTAGCCTACAACAGGAAACAGCATTTAGAATTAATGAAATTGACTGGCTACTTTGTAATCATTTCACTTTAGTCCTTTTTCTTTTTTTTCTGTTTTAGAGGTAGTACTGGGCTTTGAACTTGGGGCCTTGTCCTTGCAAGGCAGGCTCTCTACCACTTGAGACACTCCCACAGCCCTTTATGAGTACGACTATTCAAATGCTATTTTTTTCAAGAGGTCTTGCTTTCCTTTAGTTGCCTGGGCCAGCCTGGACTGTGATACTAGTTCTGCTCCTGAATAGCTTGGCTGGCACGTGCAGACACAGCAAACCCAGCGTCCCAATCCTTCCAGGCCCTTGTCTCAACCTCGTCTCAATCCTGTAAGATAAGCACCATCGTTTTCTCCAGGAAACTAGGACTTAGAAAGTGAAATAGCTTGTTCAACTTCAGGGAGCATAAAGAATACAGCACAGTGAAATCTAGGTCTGTCTAAATCCAAAGTCCATTCTCAAAGATTCTTCGTTCTTGTGCGAAGCCCTAAATTATACTCATACCTTTCCCTCTCATAGCAGGGAAACTGAGATAGGGCAAGTTTTCTTCATACATTCATTAAATCAACCCTTCAGAGCATGTACTTATGTGTGCTTAGCAACAGAGACACAAGAGATATTAAAAAAAGTGAACATGGCCTAGGAAGAAGATAGGCAAATTCTAAATCATAATGGGAAGTGTTCATGTATCTCCCCAGAAGCTGATAGAAGCATTTCAGTACTCTTCCAGAACTTGTAGTTCTGTTAGGCTAGTAGACCCTGTGTGCCTTGGAAATGTGCCGTGTGGGATATTCCAACCAATACCCACCGGTGGAGCAGACGGGAGCCCCAGGGCTGGCCAGGCCCACTCTTTCCAGCTTTGCTGACTTGCAGGGACATGTGTTAGAATGGTAGAGTTGTGGTGGGCTGGGCTGGAGAGAGGGACATAGAACTGTCTGTGTTGAGCTGGAACCTAGTCCTGCTAGGGTCAGGGCGGGGACAGACAGCAGTGAGGCAGCCACAGACCATTTGCAGGGTACAAAACTGAGGTTTTGATGTATCCCTTCCTTGAACTGTGTGCACGGTGGCTCGATGCCGTGACCCGACAGCGCTGGTGCTCCACAGGGGCTGAGGCTGTGGTTCCATTCTTTCAAGGTCTTCTTTTTGACACGCACTTTCCCTCTAGCCTGAATGACAGGAATAACTGTCATTTTTATTTCAGAAAACTGTGGACATACTCATCGTTTTGACATAATAAAACTCAGTGTCTTCACAATGAATGGCTCTCATACCTCAGATGTAAGGAAATTATGTCCTGTATACTTACTGTTCAACAGATTATGACTCAGATTAGCAAAGACAGTGGAATTGCTGAAAATTTACTGCCAGTCCCTGATAAATTGAATCTCTATGACAAACTCAGTTTATAAGGCTTTCCCAACAGCATACATTACGGCACCATGTCAAGACATGCTTTCTTTTCCCTCTTTCTGCTTTCTGTCTCAATAACAGAATGTCCTGTCTGGGGTAGAGCTGGCATGCGTAGAGCTTTCTGCTGCTTATCTCTGTGTAGAGCATTTCCATTTGTAATGCCTGAGCATAGTGGTCTAAGGAATCTGAAGTAGAAAGCAAGCATAACTAAGGTTCCAGTAAAGCAGCAGCCACAGAGGTGGTAAAGCTGAAGGAAAGGAAGGTATGTTCCACTGCACGCCAGTCCTGTCGCTGTGCTGCCGTCGACTGGAGCACCTATCCCGTGGGAAGTCTTGTCCCTCAGAGAGCTCTTGGTAACATCTGGGGATGCCTCTGCTTGTCATGGCTTGGAGGGGTGATGCCAGCCTCGAGGGGGTAGAGGCAAGGATGCCTCTAACCTCCTAAAGTGACGCTGTTCTGCAACCCACAATTCCTGCCAAGGTTGAAAGGCCCTGAGTTGGAGATCGACAGGCAGCATGGTCCAAGCCTTCTGCTGTTTGCACCGAGTACTTTTAGGAACAACCAAGTCAACACTGGGCCCTTGTGGATCTCCTGGGGACAGAGGTGGTGGTGTCCGGCTGGTGGTAATGTCATCACGACTTCGGTCTTCACTTCTGAGTGCACAGCTTAATTATAGGTGACAGCACCCAGAGAGAAAAGAAAATTGTCAGGATGGCACAAGAAGGAATAACCAACCTCCAAAGGCCTAAACATTTCCACAACAGAAGTGGTAGGCAGGCAGGGTGGAAGCAGGTAACTGTCAGCCTGTTCCCGCCGCCAGAGCCTCCTGTGTGCGGCTGCCTCCAGTGGTGACCCACATTTTGTCAGGTGAAGGCTGTTGTGCCCACGGTTCCCAGGAAAGAGAGAAAAGAACTGAACAAATTCCCATCACTGTGACTTGCTGTAACTCAGAGCCCAGAGCGACGGGGCACGTGACCGCGTCCAGCCGTCCGCGGCAGCCAGGACGGATGTCCGATGAGTCTGGAAGGGGACACTTGTTCTCAGCAGGCAGCTTTCACTTGGTGTGCCAATGTTTCTGAACGGCCGGCCTGTAAGCACACTGTAAAACGGCTGCCACTGAAGAGTAAGAACATAGACAAGCAGTACTGGTATTTGTGCATTTCTTCATTTGAATGGTGTCTCAGTGGGTTCCTGAGGGGATCTGTGGACAGGATTATGCACTCATGACTGGACTGTTTTGTGCCCTCATTTGCAGTAGGAAATGCCTTGGATCGCTTTCCCTTGCCTGATTTCCCCGGGGGAGCCTCTAGTATAACGTGCTGAGTGTGAATCTCCCTGTCTTGCTCCTGATGTGGAGGAGAGTGCTCGGTTCCTCACCGTTAAGCATGATGCTGTGGAGGTTTTGCAGGACATCTCTGTGAGGTTGAGGATGCCTTGTCCTCTCTTCCTGCCATCTCCGGCTCGAGGACGCTGCTGCCTACCTCAGCAATGGCACTCCAGCCCTTGCTTTGGAGCCGTTCTCTTGCATTAGTGTCTTCCCAGAGTTAGCAGCGTTTAAATGCATTCACACTTCAGCACGGCGCTGCTGCCCGCCTGGGATCGTGATGGCACCAGTAGGGTGCAGGCACAGAGCAGGCTGCATGTCGTAGGTTGCTGGCGTGGCCGGCTGCTGTTCTCCACACTGTAGGTGTGGAGTGTGGATGCACGTGCCGCCTGCTCCCGGCAGGGCCCCGCCCCTCCCGCTGTCCTCTGCCCAGTGCCTTCCTTTTGCTTTTACCCTCTTTCCCTTTGCTCTCAGTCTCTGCCCTGCGTTCCCTCAGCTTTTGCCCAACTACAATTTTTCTCTCCCTCATAAACAAATTCTGACTGATGAGAACCAAAGTATTATTAGCATTGCACATTCATCAAGAGAAAGTCAATTTTGAACAAAAATACCAACACCACTGTTATGAACGAGGACATCTATTCAATGAGTTTATAATCACTGTCCACTTTAGAAAGTTGAGATGAGTTGAGACGTAACTCTCCTGCTCCCACAGCGGTCCCACTGCAGTCCAGAGTGATTCCAGCCCCAAGCAATGGAGCCGCTGAATCCCAAGGACCCCACCCACCTGTGGCTTCCCTCTGCTCCCCAACAGGCCTCCCCCTTGTACAACACCACGTACAGTGTGCAGTGCCAGGCTCACCAGCAGGGCTGGGAAGACCTGCTCGTTTCTCACCACAGCTAGCTGCAAAGTAAGAGCAGAGTTCTCCATCTGGCACCCATTGCTGACGCGCTGGTTCAATGGCGGGCGAATTCCTGAGGTCTCGTGTTCAGTGTGAGGGGCCTGCACCAGGCTCCCTGGACACGCAGGCTCCCTGGGCACCCAGGGACCCCAGGCTGGCTGCTCAGGGAACACTTTCCGTCTCTCCCGCCCAGCATCACACTGGTTTCCCACGTGCACTTTACACAGTGTCGCTGTTACGTGCTAGTGGCTCTGGTTTGCATGACTTGTTGATTACACTCCAAAAGTTACCCTAACTTAGTATTTAAAACAACAGGCGTTCATCTCATTTTCCGTCAGATAGGGGTCCGAAGCCAGCTCAGCTGGGCAGTCCTCTGGGGGTTGGGGGTCCGAAGCCAGCTCAGCTGGGCAGTCCTCTGTGGGTTGGGGGTCTGAGGCTAGCTCATCTGGGCAGTCCTCTGGGGGTTGGGGGTCCGAAGCCAGCTCAGCTGGGCAGTCCTCTGGGGGCTGGGGGTCCGAGGCTAGCTCAGCTGGGCAGTTCTCTGTGGGTTGGGGGTCCGAGGCTAGCTCAGCTGGGCAGTCCTCTGTGGGTTGGGGGTCCGAGGCTAGCTCAGCTGGGCAGTCCTCTGTGGGTT
>NW_012267260.1:2555038-2557240 GCF_000151885.1 Dipodomys ordii | reverse complement strand
CGGTCTCTCCTGCCCAGGCTGGCTTTGAACCGCGATCCTCAGATCTCAGCCTCCTGAGTAGCTAGGATTACAGGCATGAGCCACCAGCGCCCGGCAAGTGATACATTTTCTGAGGGAACTGCACTTTGAGTTTTGGTCCCTGGCAGCATCTGGAAGGACATTCTTTTAAGAAGTGAGCCAGTGAGGTGCAGACTCCAGTCAACCAGGTAATCATGAGGGTAAACAGGGAACGCTGTGGGACTCTGTGCCGCTGAGCCACAGTGCACTGAATTAAGGTTAAGCGCACTGAATTCATTTTCCTCTTACCATAGATTGATTGAGGAATATGCATACTTTTTGATTTTTGGTTGGTCATGAGGTTTGAACTCTTGGTCTTAGACGCTGTCCCTGAGGTTTTTTTTCCTCAAGGCTAGCAAGCTACCACTTTGAGCCACAGCACCACTTCCGTTTTTCTGGTGGTTAATTGGTGATAAGAGTCACTAGGACTTTCCTGTTCAGGCTGGCTTTGAACTGCAATCCTCAGATTTCAGCCTCCTGAGTAGCTAGGATTTCAGGCTTGAGCCACTGGTGCCCAGCTTCAATACTCATTTTTTTTTTTTTTTTGCAGTACTGGGATTGAATGCAAGGCGTGCACTTACTAGGATGGTGCTGTACTATTTGAGCCACATCCCCAACTCTGTTTTTTTTGCTGGTTATTTTGGAGAAACAGTCTAGCAAACTTTTCTGTGCAGGCAAGGTTTGAACTGTGTTCCAACAGTTCAAGCTAGAATTACAAGCTCAATGTACCACTGTTATTTGACTGTATGTGCACTGTTGATGACTGAATACAAAAGAGAAATAGAAAAAAATCCCCCAAATTTTAGAATTAAAAATACCGAAATTGTTATTCCATGTGGGCTTACCATCCATGTAAGATGACAGAAAAAAGAACCAGTAATCTTGAAATTAGAGTGACATAGGTTATTCAGTCTTGAGAACAGAGGAAAATATTGGTAGGAGGCAGAACTAATATTTTGGATACACATGATGATATCAAAAGGTTTAATTTTCTAAAAACAGGGGTATAACAAGGAAAAATGCAGGAGAGAAAAATAGGTAACGACCGAAAACACCCTAAATGTGAGGAGGTTATGATTTAGATTCAAGAATCCCGGTGAAGCCTATTCAGAGTAAGTACACAGGCAATACACATGCACAGGCTGTGACGATGTTGCCACACATCCTAGGATTTACTTTGCATTTGACCTGTGCATAAACTCCTCAGAAGGTCACTCAGGCCATCTTTTGTAAGGTGAAAAAGTAAGTTTCTTTTTAGACTTTTCTAGATTAAGAAAAAAGGCCTGTACTCCACTACAATGGTGCTACCATGGTTACCATGGTTACAGCCTTCTTGGTAATTGCCTCTCTTCCAGTGGAACCAAGAGATCTGTCTGTCTCCCAGAAAACTAACCCAATGCACCTCATATACACTGGGCTGCGATCCAGCCACACCACACGGCCCTAGCCCGGGATTTAATTTGCAACCGTCTGCTGGGTACATTTATCTATATGATATTGTTACTTTTTTAATGTTAACTATCGATTTACAACACTTCTGTCATAAAGGCTGGCATTTTAGGGTGTACTTTTATGAGTTTCATACATGTGCACGTATGTGGAACTGCCACCAAAATAGAGATAAATCCTTCCAAACATTCTTCGTGTCATTTTTAGCCATTTCTCCTTGTACCCCTTCCCCCACACCTGCACGCCCTTCTATAAAGTTCCACAAAGCCAGCGCCAGGTGACAAACCCAGGTGAGCAAGCGACACATCGGGGCTGCTTCTGCCCTCTGCGTCCTGTGCTCCGCGCGTGAGCCGTGGGCCCGTGTGATTGGCCGGGACGCGGTCCGCGGGAGGCCGGTTCACCACCTACCTGTGATGTGGGGCCATCCCACCGGGCTGGGCTGGCGGGGGGCACCCAGCGCCCGTGTGGGCCGGCCCGGCGGCCTGCGGGTGGCCGGGCGCCACGGTGGGCGCAGGACTTGGCCTTGCTTGACGGAGACCGGAACGGGGCGCCCGGAACGGGAGACCCGAACGGGGCGCCGGACGCTGCCTGGTCCACTGCGCCGCGGTCCACGAGCGGTTCTTTCCCATCAGACGGCAGCCGGTGCCCGGCGCGGGGCGGTGCGGGGAGTCCCGGGGCGGCGTGGGGGGGAGGGGA
>NW_012267260.1:2547358-2553838 GCF_000151885.1 Dipodomys ordii | reverse complement strand
CGCCCCGGGACCCCTGCGCCCCGGGGTCCCTGAGTTTGCGTGCAAGTCAGTGCTTCTGACTTGTGAGTTGCGCGTGAACCCCCCGTACCTGGTACCCCTGGGCTGGGAACCCCGAGGCAGGACACCCAGACCCAGGTTTGTGGGGAAGGGAGACAGTGGGGTAGCCAACGGAAGCTGCGGGGGTGCCGCCCTGCTCTCCTGGCCCCCCACCCACTTTCTCCGCTCTTGTGAGGGACTGGTGGGCTCCTGGTTATCACAGACGTTATCACTTGGACCTAGCAAAGCCCCCAGGCCTTGCTTTGCTCCCAACCAGAAAAAGCTCTACAATCCCCACAAGTGCTTATTACTTTGCAGTCATTGTCCAATACGTGGGTCTGTGTAGCCTTTGAGTCCAGCGAGGCTTCAAGCCCCCTCACCCCTTTCAGTGTGTGATTTTAGAGGTTGAAATATGGGGGTCTGTGGCTTGGTGGTTCAGGGGCTTCACGGTGGAGCTGTTAAAGAGATTGAGCGAGGAGTTGGTTCACCTGGAGCGTTTGGGGTGCTCTCTGAGATGTTTTCTGTTGTTGGAACTGGAAGATCTCCTCCCACTGGATGGCACTCATTCCAGCCTCTAACACTTGCGGGTTTTCCCTGGAAGGCTGAAGATTGAGCTTGGCTTAGGAAGTGGTGGGTTTTGGAAGTGTCAGGTCAGACATGGAAACTCCTAGAATCTCAAAGTAGGGTCTAATGGCACTGTGAAAATGCAGTAGGTAAACATGACAAAGCCAACAGGTAGACTTGTTTATTGGTATTTTGCCCTAGCAGCTCTTGAGTAGGTTTGGCAGTTGTGTGGAATGGATTTCTCCCTGACTGACTTGGCCCCGGCTGCCTGGGTGTGACTGAACACACACCTTGAAAGCACTGGTATTTGTTGCGGTCAGTCTTTCCTTGGGCTCTCTTTTGTCCCCCCTGAGATCTAACCCATTCCTGGGCTTGTCCAAGCCGCCTCTCTCTCCCCAACCTGTCTCCAGGTACCACTCCCTGCCAGGCACCCCGGTCCTCGCACGCTGGCATTTGTTTGGAAGCACTGCCAGAGGGAAGCTGGTGGCTCCGAGGGTTGGGCTTCCGGATAACGACAGGTGTGGCGGAAGCCCTGCCACCTCTCATTTGTTCCAATGTCTTTATTTACAAATTGAGACTCAAATGAAGTGACTCCCTCCCGAACATCCAGCTGGCGAGAAGGAGTCACGGGCTGTTTTCTTCAGCGGACACCTAGCGGGAACCTCGCCTCATTTGGTCATCTAAACTCGGCCTTTCCTAGGGTTTTCCAAACCGCTGTTATTTGCTAGTTGTTGGAAGATGGAGGTTAAATGGCTTGGGATGCACACAGCTCTGTGGGGAGGCCGCAGGCCTCAGGACAGATGCGATGTGTGGGGGCTGGGACGGGTCAGCACAGTTCATCGCTGATGGACGCGATGGCTACTTACCCAATTGTCCGGCCTCTTGCTGACCTGCACTCCTGTCCCCAGTCGTGGCTCCGTCCTGTGGCCTACCTAGGACAGGGCTCAGAACCCGCCTCCTTAGCGCTGGCCCAGCTCATGGGGCCACAGACATTCCGTCCTTTCTCCTCCATCCTTGCTCCTGCCCTCCTTCCTCCCTGCGGCTGTCCTTCCCTGTCTACACTCGCGGACAGCATTTTGATCTTCTCAAGGGCTTTGCCATTCTTCCACTCCTGTGCGTACAGAGCCTCGCCTTGTAACACTCAGTCACTCTCCACCATTGCGCAGTTAACTATCTGCTGAGCCTGTGCACATCTTCCTTCTCTGCTGCTTTCTTTCCTTAAACATCATTGATCCGGCGTCTACCCTTTTCCAAACTGGCTGGACATTTCTGGAAGTGGTGGCAGGGGTGAGGGTTGTCTGCCCTGCCAGGTGTTTGTCCTGTGTGTGGGGCTGGATCCTTGGCTTCCCTCGTGTACCTCCTCAGCATTTTGGCTGACATCCATTTTCTTCCCATGGCCCGTGATTCCTCCAGTCCCTCCCCGTGTGTGTACACTCTAACACGAGCTGTCACACCCCGTAGAGCTTCCCATAGTAGCCGCAGTATGGTGAGTGTGTGTGCTCCAATCTTCATTGCTTTGCAAAGCAATGTCACATGTCTGCCCCTCCTCTTGGAGCTTTGCTGGTCTTCTGCTGATCGCTGGAGGACGTATGTCAGATGTGAGCCCCTCCCTTAGCTTTCCTTACTTCTTGCTCTCTAGAGCATGTCCCGTGACTATGTATTTGCCTACTTGTTCCTTATGTTTGCCCATCTAGAACACAGGCTCCATGAGGGAGGTGAACTCTGGTCAGTACTGGGCACCTTGTGGGCCCTCCTGTTCCTGTGACCACAGTCGGCAGCCCAGACCCCACAGCCGTCCTCTTCCTTCCTGTAGTTGGATTCTTAGCCTGTTGAAACTGAGGAAGGCAACAGTCTTTAAGAACTGTGGTTTTCCATTTCTTTTTTTTTCTTTTTTTGGGTCCAGTCATGGGGCCTGAACTCTGGGCTTGGGCGCTGTCCCTCAGCTCTTCAGCTCAAGGCTAGCGTTCTACCACTTGAGCCACAGCACCACTTCCGGCTTTTTTCTTTTTGCTTATATAGTGCTGAGGAATCGAACCCAGGGCCTCAGGCATGTAAGGCATATGCTCTACCACTGAGCCACCTTCCCAGCCCTGTCCATTTCTTATCTGCTGGACACCTCTGACTGCCTCTGTAATAGTTCTTGGGTGCTGCAGATGTGTGAGTTCAACTTCAGCCCTCATAAGGAGATACCTGTTCCAATGTGGCCCAAGTCCATCTTGACTTAACCCAACCGGGTTTCAGTTTTGGCTTGTCTTCACAGCTGGCTTCTCTTCTGGTCCTGTTCCTGAGGGATGGATGGCCCTTCTTCCTGTCTCCAGTGCTCATGGATCCTGTGATCCTTCTTCTCTCTGTCCGTTTTGTCACTGAGGCCTGTTATTCTTTCTTTCCAGATGCTATCCTTCTTTCCTCCTCTGTCTCTCATGCCTGTTGGGTTGTCTGCGCCAGTTCACACTGGCCATTGCTGCCAGTCTTTGCCAGAGCTCCTCACAGCTTGCTGCCTGAAGAGGCTGAGCGTCTGCATGTTAGTGTCAGACAGTTCAAGACTGTGTTCCCTCTCTAGAATGTTCTATTCCCACAGCTGTTAGAGAAGTACTTGCCTTATAAAATTGTTCAGGATCAAGCAAATGTCATATATAAGGTGCTTTGGGAGTCAACCCAGAGTTAGATCTGACATAATCAAAACATAAGATCATTTTTTGATACTTGGGCAAGGACCCTCTATTATAAAACAATGAAGTATGAAGATTTTTTTGGGTATGTATGTATGTATGGTGTTTTTAAAACCAGAATTAAGTTTTTAATCTTCCTTTCAATCATAATGTTTAAACATTTCTGTCGTCCAGATGGCCTTATGGAAGAGTAATGCCACAGGATCTTGGGGTGCTCAGGTAGTTGTCTGTAGCTAATGAGGAAGAAATGTTAAGGCCATATGACAGAAATGGGTGTCGGTCCAGTGAGCAGAAGCACTCACGGCATTTGTTCCGGAGAAGTACTGGGGCCCCAGGCCTTGGCTGGTGAAGCCATGAGGGGTTTTGGGCAAGGACCTGCTCCTGGGAGGCTTGCACTGGACGGAGGCATTGGCAGCGGGCAGATGGCCTGTGTGTGATTGTATTAGTGTTCTTTCTCGTTCACTTCACATTGAGTCTTCTTCTATTTTTGTCTTCTCTGATTTTTAATAGTCAATTACGTAATAGAAAATTAAGGAAAAAAAAAGTCCGTGCTGAGGGACAAGGGTCCAGGCTTCGTTCCTGCCTCAGCTCTCCAGTTCTGATGACAGCGTGGTTCTCAGCTGCCCTGCTGTCGCTGCTCTCTACATTTCCTAGCTCGCTGCACTTGGAGGTGAGCAAACTGAGATCCAGAGACGCTGCGCTCCGGCCACCCGCCGCCCGCCTGCCGCCCGCCGGTGGAGGTGAGGACGCGTGATCGGGAAGCCTTCGGTGAGAAGTGGTGATGAACCGTCACATCTCGCACGTAGAGCTTTCCTGCGTTCCAGACATGGTGTTAAGAGCTTCCATAAACCGTTTCTCCTACATTGAGGGATGACCTGGCTTAGCCATCATTAGTTCAGTCCTTCAGATACAGAAACGGAGCATCAAGAAACATAACTAAGAAGTTAGTTTTGGAGGAGGCGTTTGATTTCCTCTTGGCCTGTGCATTCCCTCATGCCCACTCATGAGCCCACCTGGGTGGGTAGAGCTGAGGCCTTAGGAGGAAGCGTTCATGTACACATGGCAAGCTTTGGATGTGAGCCTTGGTTTGCTAGGAAAATAGACCACCAGATGTGCCGTGGATAAGAAGAGCGTGTTTGTTTTGGTTCTGTTTAGAAGAATGTGGTCATTGCCTTGGTAAAATGTACCTGCAGGGACACTGGGAGTTTTCTGAGGAACCCGATCTGCCAAGGCTGCAGATTGGGGGCGTGGCTCTGGGCGCTGTGGAAGAGGGGCTTGGGAAATAGTGATAGCAGCGAGCACGTTGCTGGCACGGCCTTTTAAAAAGTAGCTCACATCTTTGGGGAAATCAGACTGTCTAGTAAGCCTTTTCTGGAATTGAGAAAGATGGATCAGCGTGGTGAGAGCGAAGCCTGGGTCTGTCTGCCCTCAGCTCTCCCTGCCCGGCTGGCCTGCGGCAGGCGCTCCTCCCTGCCCCTCAGCCTCTCCGGCAGGTCCCGCTGGGGTAAGGGAGGTGCCTGAGGCGTCCAGAAAACAGACTGGCTGTGGTGGGCTTACATGCTAGGGTAGGACCTGAGTGGCACTGACAGGAGCCTGTCAGAGCGAGCAGCGCGCCTTTGGGCGGTGGCCACAGGCGTCAGGTCCACACTGGCCATGTCCTGGGGCAGCGGTGCCACAGCACCTCTCCCTCCCCTCCTGCCCCTCCCCCTCCCCTTCCCTCCTTCTCCTCCTCCTCGCCTCCTCCTCCTCTTCCTCCTAACGCAGTCCCTAGTATGGGACAGAAACATCTGCCCTTAGCTTCATAAGATAATTATGAAGGGTGAGATCAGGGCCAGGTCTTGGTAAATGCATAGAAGAATCTCTGGACATCCATTAACTTTCTCTTAGGTGTTATTTAGTGGACAGGAGTGGTAATTTACTGTTGCAAGTAGTAATTTAGAAGATCTAATGTGTGTGTGTGTGTGTGTGTGTGTGTGTGTGTAGTGAAAAAGACCTCAGACTCTTGGAGGTAAAAAGCAATACTTTAACTTTTTCTCCCTATTTTTGAAGAGTTTATTCACGTAGGCTATCACTTTTAGATTCCAGATACTCTGTCTTGGTGGGAAGACAATCTGCATGGGAGAATCTGAAGGCCAGGCTTTGCCGTGGGGTGGGAGGTGCCGCAGGGTGTTTCACACTGAGGTCCTGGTGGTGCGGCATGGCTGGAGGAGTGGACCTCTCTGCCGGCCTCACTCCACACTCCTCCTCCTCCCTGCCGGCCTTGCTCCACCCTCCTCCTCACCTCTTGGGGAAGGTGGTCAGCGGCCAGCTGCCTGTGTACAGGGAGTGCTCCGAGCTCCCTGGCTCAGCACGGTGCCTGCGTGGGCTCTGCCTCAGTCAGCGTGGAAGATGCCGGGTAAACACTGCCCGGCCGCTCACTCGCCACCACCGGCCCCGCCTGGCGCTGGATGTCACTTTGTTTTTACTGATGACGGGCGTGACACACTGAAATGAAACAAAGAAGAAGAATGGCATTTCATTAGGCTCTCAGGCAGTGACAGCTGTATTTGACTTCAAAATTATTATTTTGAGGATTTCTACAGGTCGATCTAATGAAGGACACATTCAGAACACAGTAATAAAAGGCTGCCCACTGCAGTCATTCAGGCTGACCGAAAACACGATTTCACCATTTTTTTTAAAAGATGATTTTAAAGCGATAAGTAGCTTAAGTGTCAGGAGTGCTCGTGGTATTTGGAATGGTGAAGGCCAACATCCATTACCTCATGTAAAACAAACATACTGTTTTAGAAGAACATAGTCTTACGCTGGAGGAGTAGCTCAAATAGTAGCGCATTGGAGACTCTGATTTCACACTGCTAAAAGAATCTGTTCTTTCCTGGGCATGGTACACTACCATGCACATGCCTGAATCCCAGCACTTGAGAGGCTGAGGCAAATGGATTGGGAGTTGGATTGGGAGTTCTAGACCCGTTGAAGCTAAATAGCAAGACTCTGTCTTAACTCCTCCCCCCTCAAAAAGAAGTCATGGAGCATTTTCTTTTCATGCATTGCCATGTATTTATTATTATTATTTTTTTGGTCCAGTCATGGAGCCTGAACTCTGGGCCTGGGCGCTGTCCCTCAGCTCTTCGGCTCAAGGCTAGCGCTCTACCACTTGAGCCACAGTGCCACTTCTGGCTTTTTTCTTTTTGCTTATGTGGTGCTGAGG
>NW_012267260.1:2529778-2547308 GCF_000151885.1 Dipodomys ordii | reverse complement strand
TTTTCTTTTTGCTTATGTGGTGCTGAGGAATGGAACCCAGGGCCTCATGCATGCAAGGCAAGCGCTCTACCACTGAGCCACCTTCCCAGCCCCAATGTATTTATTATTGCTAAAACAAAGAAGGGACTCCTATGTAATGACTGCTTCTCTTATACTAGTGGTCGTGTTTCCCATCAGAAGCTGTGCTAGTGCAGTGCTTAGGACAGGTGAAGAGTGATCACCTGGATGCGCGCCCCACCTGCCAGGCACAGCCCACATGGGTCTCACCTTCGCTACTCCCCTCCTCCCCTCCTTTCAGCCTGACCCCTGCTGCTGCTCTGGATTACAGCCTGACCTCCCGAGAATCTCCATTCTTTTGATGGCATCTGTGGTGCTGTGTGTCCTCTTCTGGCCCGGAGTGGAGTGGAGTGGAGTGGAGTGCTGGAGGACAGACTCCTGGGGCAGCTTCCTGCCCCTCCCCGTGGTCTCTGGGGACACCAGTGACATCGCTCTTGTCTCCAATCACTAACGCTACACAGGGTTTCTCCTTTGTGTTCCTGCTGAGCAGCATAGCGTCTGCGCAGGGCAGATGTTGTGCTTGCAGAACTTACATGAACGTATTCTTGGGGATGTTTTTGGGCCTCTGGGGGAGTGAGTCCGTCAGAACAGTGCCGGGAGCGGGGGTGGGGGGGTGGGGGATGTGGGGGGGGCTCAGCCCTGGCTTCTTTGCCTATCTGAATGAGGCAGGACATGGGAATCCTTCCTTAGATGCTAATTGTGTGAGTGAGAACTGTGGGAGAGCAGAGACGCCGTGAACTGCTCAGTGAGGTTGAAGCGGAACCACAAGTCCAGGCTTACTCAGGATAATCGGGGATTTGATAATCAGGTGAAGCTGTTCCGCACACTTGTGGTCAGTTATTGTTGATTTCCAGAACCCAGGAAGGAAAAAAGATCAGCAGCACACACACACACACACACACACACACACACACACTTTGAATGCTGAATTTTTTTCCTCCTCTAAGTTGCATTTTCCCAACTTTTAAAAGAGTAATGGGCATTGGGCTGGGACTTTCTGTGGTCTTTCTTAAAGTGAACTGAGGCATTCAGACGGGGTTGCTTGAAACTTCTGTTTAGGTGGCATGGTACTTGAGAGCATCTGTTTTGGGAGCTAGAGTTTGAGATCTGACCATGAAGAATGTCTGTAGGTTGGCTGGGTACCTACAATCCTATCTACTCAGGAGGCTGAGATCCTGAAGCTTGTGGTTCAAAGCCATCTTGGACAGAAAAGTCCTGAAGACTCCATCTCCAAAATGTTCAGCAACAAGTGTGATGCATGACTAGATATAGATCAGGTGGCAGAGTGCCCAGCCAAGGAAGCCAGCCAAGCAAGCGTGAGGCCCTGAGCTCAGACCCTGGTACTGGAGAGAGGGGAAGAATATCTATGTGCCACTGCCGGGCTGAGGTGGGTTTGCAGGGACGATGCTGGATCAGAGGCTACAGTCGGTCCGCTCCTCTAAATTACTCGGGCTTTCTCGTGGGATGTTGGTGTCAGATAGGATCCAGGGTAGACCTCTTCCATCCTGCCAGCCCTCTGCCCCCATCATGCTTGCATGCTTTCATGCTTGCATGCTGGCTGTGCATCAGGCATTGTCCCCCCAGGAAGGCAGGGAGAAGCCGCCCTTCTGCAGCTTTCATCTAGAGAAGGTAGGCAGCAGTCACCAGAGACGCAAGCACAAGGTTTAGGCAGGGTGCACGCCACAGAGCGAAGGAAACGCAGCATGGCACGGGGTGCGGCAGAGGTGCCTGCTTCTGACTAGGCGTCTCCAGGAAGGCGACGTCTGTGCCTCTGTGAGTGACACAGCCATGTGACAGTCTCGATGGTTTCCAGAAGGACTGAGGATGAGTGGGGTGAGTTAGGGTAGAAGAAGGCCAGAGTGGGGGTCCCTTGGAGTGCTGGGATTGGCTGTAGGAAATTGGGGTGAAAGGTGGCTGGGGCTTGGAGCCCCTGGTGAGCGCATTGAGGTTTCCTTCTGCCCACATGTGGCCCAGAGCGCGAGATGTTCACGTGGGGGTGTGCGGTGCTTGCTTTACTGTTGTCTGTACAGAGAATCGGAAGTTGGGTAGACCGGGACAGGCCTCTCTCTGGAAAGGCCACGCAGAAGAGCTGTGGGGCGTGGGCTTGGGTGATGGAAGTCACAAAGGAGGGAACGTGGCCGACCCTTTTGGGTGAAGATACTTGCTTTTCACCAGTCAGCACATGGCAGAATCATTTAGTGACCGAGGAAGGGTTGGAAGAGGGAAGGTGGCGGGATGGAGGCCAGCAGGCGCTTGAGTCATGGAGGATTTCAGTGACCTTGAATTTAGGAGAGGGAGGGAGCCTGGGAAGTTCTGAATGGTGCGCCTCGGTGGGCGGGCGCTCAACCCTCCCATCCTCACGGCTTTGTCTTACAGAGGAGGAGCTCAGATACCCAGAATGACCCCCAGGGCCGCACCATTACCGAGTGGCAGCAGCAGGGCTTGGGGTGACGTGGGGTCTGGCTCTAGACCTGGTGCTTCTAGCTATTGTGTCTCACTGTTCAAGGTCAGACAAACGGCCTGCTTACAGCCACCCGTGAGCCAGGAGCTGGCCCTGTTGCGTGCAGGGCGGTGGAGGCGCACACAGCGTGGTTGGTGGTTTCTGCCTCATTCAGGAACCAGTGAGCTGAGCCCATTTCAGAACCAAGTCACCACTGAGCTTAGTCTTTTTTTTTGTTGTTGTTGTTGGCCGTGGGGCTTGAACTCTGGGCCTGGATGCTGACCCTCAGCTCTTCAGCTCAAGGCGAGCGCTCTACCACTTGAGCCACAGCACCATTTCCATTTTTTTTGGTGGTTTATTGGAGATAAAAGTCTCATAGACTTTCCTGCCCAGGCTGGCTTTGAACTGCAATCCTCAGATCTCAGCCTCCTGAGTAGCTAGGATGACAGGTGTGAGCCATCCGTACCTGGCCTGAGCTTAATCTTCAAAGGTGATTACCACCATTTGGTGTTGGATTTCTCACCTTTTCAGGAAGTGACTGGAGGTTGAATCTTCACACTTCAAGTAAAAGCACATCCATCGGGGAATGTGAGCCGAGTCACACACTATAGCGCCCCCAGTGCAGTTGCCAGACCGTTGCAGCTTTGAGCCTTCGTCTCTGTTCTCAAAGTGCCACGTCAAGGAGTTTGTGAAGGAGAAGGATGCAGGTTTTAGTCTTGACCATTAGGGTCAGAATCACGTACTTTCTGGAAGTCTGCATATTTCAACACTAAATGGATGCTAATAAAAATGAATAGGACGCAAGCATTTACTGTAGACTCACCAGTTTAAATGCCTTGATTTTCACAGCTACATTCTAAAATGGCAGGTGAGGGAGTGGGGGGAGCTTTGTGTGCGTGCCTCTGTTTCTGTAACTTGCAGTTCCTGAAATTGCCTGGACAGAGGCAAAGCTAAGCAAACCCCTGCTCTCCACCCCTCTCCCATCCCTCCTTAGGGGTTTGCATTTGAAAAGAAAATCTTGTGTGGAGCAGTTTTATAGCGCCAGTGCAGCAGAAGTGTATCATAGAGTCTTCCAAAATTTAGATATTCCAGCGTTTTGTTTTAATTTGAAGTTAGGTGCAAGAGTAGCACCAAGAACCTTCTGTGAACCACACAGGGTCTGGGTGACAGGATTCTCCCCTGCTCAGGAAGCCCGGGGCTGCTGTCGGCATCCTGTCAGTGGTTTACAGTGCTGGCCACCGGCCCCATTCCGTGCTCCAGGGCAGGTAGGCACGGCCTAGGAAGAAAGGAACAAGAAGGCAGGCAGGAAGGAGGTTGAGAGCGGGCGGGAGGGCGGACTGGCAGACCAGAGCCTGCTTTGCTCTTGCCCACCTGGGAGTGGCAGGTCTCATTGCATCTCATTTAACCCCGTGTCTTTGTTGTTGTCAGTTGTGGGGCTTGATCTCATGGCCTGCGTGCTGTCCCTGAGTTTTTTTTCTTCAAGGCTAGCAGCTCTATCACTTTGGACCTCAGCGCCACTTCCTTAACCCTGTGTCTTCTGCCAACAACATAAGCCACCTGCCCTGGAAACGGTTTTGGAAAGATTGATTTCTGTTGGGAAGTATTCTTAACAAAAACCTAGGCGTGTCTGTGTGGACATTGCCCCTAGATTTTATTATCACTCAGTGCCTGGGAGGTTTCCTGAGAGAACAGACGGGTAATAGACATTGTAAGAGCTAGAATGCGCACACACACACTCATCTGCTGGGTTACGTTTGTGTCCTTGGTGGCAGTGTTCTCGGCTCACCGCCTTTGTGGCTGCTGATGGTTCTGTGCAGGCCGCCTTTCTCCTGCGAGCTGACCTCTCCTTCGTGAAGCCCTCCTGGCCTGCTTCTCCCATCTCCGCACTCCCCTGCCCCTCAGGGTCCACTTAGCTTCCGTTCGTTTCCTGCCAGTCTGTTGTCAGGAGTGACTGTGTGTTTCTGTGGCAGACACTGGGAAATTCAATGCCTTAATCACCACAAGTGCTTTTAAGAAGTCAGTTCCGTTGAACATGTAGTTCGTTTTTCTGTGGGGTGGTCGGGAGTGGAAACCCTGGCGCCTCTCCCCCGGCCCCGTGTGTGCATCGGCTCGTGTGCTGGGCTGTGTGCTGTTCCGTATCCTCCAGGACCCATGAGGCCTTTGTCGCTGGGATCCAGGTCTCTGGGAGCGTCTGTGTGTGGGCACCAATCAGCTCAGCTGGGCAGGTTAACATTTGTTTGCTGTGCACCTGAGTCAGCGAGTCCCAGGGCAGAAAGATAACACATCATTAGTCATGCTGACAGAGGCCCTTCCTCTCCTCCTGCCTATTAGCAGAGGTGTTAATGAGGAGTGGAATGGCCCAAGAGGCAGGAAGTGTTTCCAGCCCAAGGCCTCTGCAGCCCACACACTAGGTAATCCACCCCAGCTCCGGAGGTGAGCAAACCCCAGTTAGAATCTCAGAACACCAAGAGCTGCTCTCCATCAACTGCCCGCGTTATTCAGGTGCAGACTGGCTCCTATACACACCTCATCCCCTTGTCAGCCTTAAAGGGAGAGGGAGGGCATTTTTGGTGTGGGGGAGTTGTGTTTAAATGATATTTCACCAACTGGCAAACTGACATTCAGGTGTGAGAAGGCTAGCGGGGGAGGGGGGCCCCCGTGGTGGGGGGGTTCAGTGCAGGTGTGTCAGACTCCATGTAGTGTGTGAGGCCGGCAGCCCCAGTGTGTGGGCAGCCTGGACATAGATCCTCCTGTGTCTACTGCGCCCAGGCTGCGCCAGGCTGTGGCACCAGGGATGCCAGAGCAGGGCCTGGTTCCCTGTCGGCCTGGGGCTCAGGGCAGCCTGCCAGAGGCTGGGGCGCAGCAGCGTCTTGGCACTGTGAAGGAAAGGACCCTTTGCGAGGGCGGATGAAGGAGTTTGAGTTTGGCTTTTATTTTGGCGGTGGAGTGACATCAGCTTGAGGGTCACTTGTGGCGTGATGTGGGCTGGACATGAAGCGGGGAGTCCTGCTAACGGTTGGGTTCTCGGAATCTGCAGTATGTGGGGGTGCAGGTGGTCTCGGGAGGCGGGGTCTCCTGGGACTGGCACAGGAGAAGGAATGGAGCGGGAGCGGGCCAGGGGTCCTGCTGGTCAGCTTGGAGGTGCTAGCCTGTAGGGTTTCTGGGTTCTTTTGTTTCTCTCCAGCGCCCAGCCGTCCCAGTCCAGAGGGAGTAGCGTGTGGGTGCCAGCCCCTCCCGCAGAACAGGGTGACCGGGCAGGAGGGTAGGAAGCCACTGGGGGCTCCGATGGGAAGGGGCGTGGGACGCTGTCCGGGCTGGGCCGAGGGAGAGGGAGCCCCCAGCAGGGGCAAGTGGGCAGAGAGAAAATGGCCACCAGGGCTACCACGTCCCGCGAGAGACAAGGCCAGATGGGGCTGTTGGAGGTGAAGATTTGTGCGGCAGCAACGGCAGCGCTGGCTGGCCGAGGCCCCCGTTCCTGACCTGGTGGCATGCGGCTGCTGCTCGAGGAAGTCAGGATGACAGACCCGGCCCCTGGGGCAGAACCCAGTGTGGCAGGACTCCCCGGCTCACCGCCCCGCCGCCCCACCTGCCGAGGCCCGCACAGCTGGGGCAGCTCTCACCCCCAAACCCCACCCGCTCCGCTCTTACGAGAACCGTGCTGACCGTGCAGTGTCTGACGTGTAAAAACGAGCATTTAGACTGAATAAATGAGGTGCGTAGGTTGAGCTTTGCATGTGCTCTGCGGTGGACACTGCGATCTAGACACCCTGCCGGCCCCAGGTGTGCGTGGCCGGAGGCCAAGTCGGAGGTACCTGGGAAGCAGATGCTGGCCTCCGGGAACCTCTTCCTACCTTTTGGTCATTCCATCTGGCCTGGAGGTTTTCAAGATAAAGAAGTAAATAAGTAGCTAATTAGTTTTTCAGAGGGAGCTAATAGGCTGTGATAGTAATCTGAAGCCTGTGGCTCTGAGGAACTTGGAGCTGTGGACCTGTGAGCTCCTTCTGAGCCTCCCCACTTCTGCAGGACTTCTGCAGGCCCCTGTGGGCTCTCCTAGCTGCCTGCTTGTGTCCAGGGCCTGCTCACTCACATTTTCTTTCCTTCTCAATTCCACCCTCTTCTTTTTCACCAGTACTCTATCTTTGATTTATTTATTTTTTTTATAGGGCTCGGCTCCGTTTAGTTGGTGGTATATAGGTAAATTAAAAAAAAAAAATTGAAGCTGGGTGCCAGTGGCTCATGCCTGTAATCCTAGCTACTCAGGAGGCTGAGATCTGAGGATTGTGGTTCAAAGCCAGCCCGGGCAGGAAAGTCCGTGAGACTCTTATCTCCAATAAACCACTAGAAAATCAGAAGTGGCACTGTGGCTCAAGAGGTAGAGCACTCGCCTTGAGCTGAAGAGCTGAGGGACAGCGCCCAGGCCCAGAGTTCAAGCCTCATGACTGACAAAAAAAAAATTGATTTAGCAAAACTTTATATTTGATTTTAGTGTTTAAACTCAGGCAATTAAGCATCAGTTGTAATTACACAGCAAAGAAATATTTTTTAAAAAACTAGCAGATAAGAAGGCACTATGTGCATATCTTGCCCTTCAGAGTAACTACTTGGTGGTTTTACTAACATTGTAAAGCATTGAAATTCCTTGGGAATTATTCTCTAGCTGTTTGCTTATGTCTGCCAATCCCTGGTGTTCGCATATCTTTGTTCCTTTGAAGGTGTATTTGAAGGTTGGAATAGACTAAGAAATAAGTGTAAGAACTAATTGTGATTGCACTAGGGAATATCATACTTGGGCATGGAAATGAGATTGGCCACAAAGCGTCCCCGTGGCCTGTGGTGGGTAGATACCAGGCCTGGGGAGGCCGGGCCTGTTTTGGCATACGTGCTACTTGTTTTCTGCTGATCCTTCGACATTTTGCTTCTCTTTATGTGGTATCTCTTAAGGGACTGGAAATTAAATTTCTCCATTTCCAAAAACATTTATCTCTTTTTGTTACCTCTAATTTTTTCTCATTATTAAGTAGTTGTATGAAGAGGTTACAAATCCGTAAGTCACGTTATGGATACAGTGCATCTCGATCCATGCTGCTCCTTCTGTTCTCTACCATTTCCTCTGTCCCTAGCCTCAGGGTACAGTTCCGTTCTTACAGTTAGTGTACATTGATGATACTGACTGCATTTGCCTCCATTCCTGCGAGCCCTGCTCCTTCATTGCCTCCAAAACATGTTTCACTAACTACTATTCGTTTGTTGAGCAGTTCATAAGTTCAGAGGACGCCTCCCGTAAGTGCTCCCTCCTTTAGTCCCTTTGTGTACCCATGTCACTTTTGGAATGGTGGAACCTGCAAACTGCCCTGAGTCCTGCCTGACTGTCCTAAGACCCTCAATACTGCCATGAGACCCGCATTACTGTCTTTCTGGGCCCACTGAGCATTGAAGGCTGTGGAGGAAGAGTCACTGGGTCTGAGCCCCCATGGATGCATGACTATGTGGACATGGTGGTTGAACAGTATGAGCACATAATTCAGGCTTGTTTCCAGTACTCCTCTATGTCCCTTATGTAAAGAGCCAGGCTGTCTTTGTCATGCTGACCACTAGTAGAGACACCACAATGGTTTGGACTTGGTGGTTTGTCAGAAGGACTTGCCTAGGCATTCTTTTATTGGCGGGGGTGGGGTGGGGGGGGTCTTGAACTCAGGGCTTGGGCATTGCCCTTGAGAATCTTTGTGCTCAAGGCTAGTGCTTTATCACTGGAGCCACAGTACCACTTCCATTTTTGAGTGGTTAATTGGAGATAAGAGTCTCTTAGGACTTTTTCTGTCTGGGCTGGCTTCGAACCACAATCCTCGGATCTCAGATGACAGGTGTGAGCCATGGCACCCGGCTGGGTGTTCTTTAAACAAAAAAGAAAACAGAAAAAGGAAAGGAAAAAAATCTGGAGCCCAGTGCTAAGTGGCTCTCGCCCATTCAGCGGAGGTGTTGGTGGGCGGCAGCCTGGTTTCAGCAGGTGCCCAGGGGACCAGGGCCATGTCCTGGGGCACGCACACTGGAGGAACGTTGGGCACTGGGGCTAGATGAATGTAGCTTGATGTCCCCCCCTCCCCCGCCTGCAGCGGTTATATGACCTGGTGAGTCTGAGCCTTCATTTTCTTATTCTGGGAATGAAGACCTGGTGAAGAGCTTTGGGAAAGTGAGTGACGCGGCCCCAGGCGGCCAGCTCTGCTTTCCTCATACCCCATGATGCCAGCCATCCAAGGTTGGAGATGAAGGCTTCCCATCCTGGCCCTGAGCCTCTGATGTTCTTGTCAGGGGCAGCGGGTGGCTCTCCTCCCAGGGTAAGGGCAGTGTAGACACCATGTGGTGTTGCTCAGGGTCCAGTCCTGGCTCAGGCACCTGGATCCATTTGAAACTGGAGGCTAGGAGGGCTCGGCATGCCACTTCCAGGCATGTGTCTGCCAGGGGCTCCGTAGTCACCTGCTCTTTGAGATGTGCTGTCTCTTGGCTGCTCGACCATGGTGCTTGTTTTCTCCGCGTGCATTCGCGTGGGCACATGCCGCGTGTCTTCAGTCCCCTCTGCTCAGCTGATTCCGTGTGGTGATACCTGGTTAGGGTCTTGGCCTGTAAGACCCAAGGACTCTGCAGACTTAGCTGGGATTGTAGGGAAATTAAGGCATCAAAGCAAGGCAGTGTTCACGGGACAAAGTTGAGTGTTCCTTCCCTGCAATTGCAGACTCGTGGAGGTGGCTGTGTATAGATAGTTATCCTTGTGAACCTGCTTTGCTTTGGCTACATGATCTTGATCTTCCTGAAGGCAGGCCTGCCAACCTTCTTCTTTTTTAAAAAAAACTTTTAGTTTTTATTTGTTTTCAATGCTGCTGGTGAAAGATAATACTTTGGCTTTTGCCTGTGGTCCTGTCAAAACAGAACGCTTCCTGTGTCCAGGACGGAGCATGCCTGGTCCGACCCGGGCGCGCGCTGCTTTCCGTTTGCCTCTTGCCTCGTGACCCTGCATCTGTCTAAGCAGTTAAAGTTTTAATTGAAATTTTGTGTGTGCAACACGAGCTTGCCGGCAGATGGTGAGTGTGCCTCCCGTCCTTCCAGGTTCAGAAGCAGTTTTTTTTTTTAGGTCCGGTCGTGGGGCCTGAACTCTGGGACTGGGCGCTGTCCCTCAGCTCTTCAGCTCAAGGCTAGTGCTCTACCACTTGAGCCACAGTGCCACTTCTGGCTTTTTTTTTTCTTCTGTTTATGTGGTGCTGAGGAATCGAACCCAGGGCCTCAGGCATGCAAGGCAAGCGCTCTACCACTGAGCCACCTTCCCAGCCCCAGAAGCAGGTTTTAAGTAGAGAGTCTTTCATCTTTAATGCCTTTGACGCCTTTATTAGATATTTTTAGCTTAATTGTGGTGAGCCTGCTACCAGAGGGCACTTCTTTTTCTTGCTTGGTATGCTTTTTCCTTCTTGGTTTGGTGATTGCGGTCAGAACACTTTGGTCTTAGAACATTAGATGGCTTAGGCCTGTGTTCCTTCCTTGTGTGGGTGGGAAGCCGTGTTCATGGCCTGGGGATAGTCAGGAGCAGATCTTGACTGCAGGCCCCTGTGCCTCCCAGCAGGCTCTCGAGTGTCATGCAGAAGAAGCAGGTGGAGAGGGGAGGATGGCTGAGCCGCAGGTGGGAATGCCGGGCACTGAGGGACATCCAGGGCCTCCAGTGTCTGTGTGGATCACCAGAACGAAAGCAGAACGAAATTTGTCCTTGTGACTTGATTGCATATATAAATGGAATGTTAATGTCAGTTATTCAAGGTTTTAAGTCGTTTCTGCCATACCTCGTACTCATCAAATTTCTGTTACTGTAACAAATACCTGGTAATCAGCTTAGGAAGAGGAAAGCGGTGTTTTTGGCCCCCGGTTTCAGCTGGCATGGTTAGCTTTAGGCCTGCCGTGGGGCATGGTATTGTGGCTGGAGGGGGTGGTGGAGAGGGGAAGGGGAGAGGAAGAGAAGGGCTCTGGGTGACTCCCCCAGTGGGCAAAGACCACCTGGTAGGGCTCACCGCTCGCCGAAACGCCATCGCCTCCCGGCAGCCCTGTGCCACCCGGGCTTTCGCGCGTGGGCTGTGGGGGCACTCCATCTTTGTCAGCTAGAGCGTCCGTGAACGCTGGAGGGGGGATAATGCACAAGTGGCGAGACCAAGACGACGGCTACCATTTTAACCACGGCTTCAGCTTTCACACTACAAGCATGCATTTGGGTTGGTATTTTTGAAGTGTTTTTTACCTCTGACTGTAGAAATTAGAATTATGTCCATTTCAGTAATGGACACATTCAGAAATGTTAAAAAAGGCAGAAAAAAGTTGGAGTGCAGTCCCTGGCTCCATCGGAGGAGCCGTCTCCGGTCTTGCCAGCCTGCCAGCGGGCAGGGTGCCCGCTGAGCCCCGGGGCGGCCTCCCCTGCGCATCTCACCCACACCGGCTCTGGGGCTGGGTGCAGGTCTTGTCTTCACTGGCTGGGCTTTTTGAGAGAGGCCTAGTGTGTGTGACCAGAGGCTCTGTCTGAATAGATGTATATTCCAAAGCAGTGACTATGTTTAAGCCAAATTCTGTGCATTTTGACTTCACAGCCTTTGACGTTTGAGCAGCACTCCAGCAATTCTGCAGACAAGTTAAGGACTGCTCTGAGTTTTGGCTGTGTCGCCTGTTGCCCAGGCTCATGGTAGCGCGTGTGGACAGCAGCACAACGCACGTGCACAGCGAGCGGCCGGCGCCCCTTCTGCCCTTCCGCAGGCCCAGGAAAGCCACTCTTACTCCTTGTTTTGCAGAGATAGTCTAGATGTACACAAACATTCAGTCGTCTTTTCTTTGGGGTCCAGGGTGGGGGTGGGCACGTCGGTGATCAACGCAGCCCTCTGGGGTCATTCCAGGGGGGCCAGCCTCGGCTTTCCACGCCTGCCCTTCTGCTTTAAACTTAGAAGCACCAGCGTGGCAGAGAGACACAGACAGGGGGATTTTTATCAGTGCGATTTTGGTGGCAAAAAACAGAAAGAAAAGGGCAGAAAAAAGGAAAGAAGTGAGTGCCCGTCAGTGATATTGTTGAATAAACGGTGACACATGGATTGTGCTGCCTCTCTGAACACGCCCTTGACTCTCGCCCAGAATAGGCTTCAAGGTGACGGAATGGCAGGAGCTACTTAAATTCCATTTCATTTCATACATGCTTTTGTCTTGGGGGAGCGAGTGGTCCGAGGCAGAGCAGGCCGACTCTGCGGGACCGGACGTGGAGAGTCTACGTCCCTGTCAGCAGGGCACTGACCTCCTGCCGGCCGAGGTGCAGCACCATGGTGGGTGGACTCCAAGCCAGGTGCTCTGTGGGCTGAAACCGCACGTGGGGATGGATGACCAGAGCCTACGCTAAACCCTGTAGGGTCAGAAACAAGACATCTTAAGACCTGCAGTAGAGAGAGAGGGGTGGCCGAGGGCTGGGCGATTGCTAGCGTGTCTTGCCAGGAAGCTGAGGTAAGTGGCAGAGTGGTTCCGGGATCTAGGGTAAAAATGGAAAGGCATCTGGGAGCAGCGGTGTTCAGATACCGTTTCCGGGTTTCCCTCTCCACACAGCCGTTTGCTGTGGGTTGTTTATCTCAGGATCCTTTTTTATCTGTGCTCCTGGCTGGGGCCACTAGGAAGGGGTGGAGACAGATGCCATTTGAGGAGGGCCTGAGAAGTCCTTGAAAAAGACGGTGTTCCCCGACCCCCTTCACAGAGGCGCCGGACCTTTCCTGGTGGAATAGCATCTGGATGCTGTTAGCAGAGCCCTACGTTGTTCACGTGGAGAAGGAGGTGGAGGAGGCCCCTTGTTTGAGGTCTGTAGGAGAGTAGGAGGCCTGCACTACGGACCTGAGATGGAACACCAAATGAAAAGGAAAGGGTGAGCAGGGCTCTATGTGTGCTAGAGGCAAAGGAGATCGCCACCTTCCCTGTCCCCACCCCACGCCACGCTTCCCAGGGAAGATGGTCGCCACGCATTTGTGTTTCTAGGCTCTGCTCCTGTAGAGATGTTGCATCTCCCCTGGTTCCTCCTCATGACACGGCATGGCAGGAGAGATCTGACAGCCAGCGCCGCCTCCTTCCTGGGAACAGTGCTTGCTTGTGTGTGTGCTGTTCAGAGCAGAAACTTTAACTGATAAAGAACGCTTTTCTGAGGGAAGCCATAGAGCTTCTCCACATATCAGTCACTATTGGGTTTGTGTTAGGCGTGTACAGCGTGGCAGCTAGCTCCTGGGCTCAGGTTGGGCTCACAGTGCCTGGCCTGGCAGTGCTGCCTTTCCTCCAGGTCTCTGTCACGCTGTACTGAGTGAGAGACTGTACATTGCTTCAGTTGCATCTAATCTCATTAGAATAGCACATTACCTTTACTGCAGCTGCCTTTGAAGAACTCATTTTCTACCTGATTTTCATGTCATGGACTGGTTGGTTTCATAAATCTTGAGGATGAAGGGGAAGGAAGTGGGAGCTGGAGATGGCTGTAGGCTTCTGTTTTTTGATGTGATCCTCTGTTCTTGTTTGATTTTTCAGTAATGATTTTCCCTGTTGAGCTCCCAGCTTTATATGTTTCCTGGGCCTAAAAGGAGCATGTCTGTCTCAGGCTTGCTGATGGGCAGGTGGACAGTGTGTGTGAAGCACCTGGCATGGAGCATACATTGGCAGGCACCCTGCCCGCTACCATTGTCACCGACTAGAGGCAGAGGCTCCACAGTATCAGAGGGGAGGAAGTGAGACATGGATTCCATCCCCACGTCTCCCGGGGATCAGCATCTCCAAGGTGGACCCTCCCGTCTTATCCTGCTTTTCTTGCTCTATTTTTATAAAACAATCCTGCACACCTTTGTGAAAAGTGCTGCATTTAAGAAAGTAGACTACTGTGGTGTAATAGATACTATGATCAAATAGGTAAGACATTTACTACATTAACCAATGTAGTAAAAATAAAAATTTGGCATATTAAAAAAAAATAAGCCAGGTGCTGGTAGCTCATGTCTAATCCAAGCTACTCAGGAGGCTGAGATCTGAGGACCTCAGTTCAAAGCCAGCCTGGGCAGGGAAGTTCACGAGACTCTTATCTCCAAATAACCACCAGAAAACTGGAAGTGGCACTGTGGCTCAAGTGGTCTAGCCTTGAGCTAAAGAGCTCAGGGACAGTGCCTAGGCCCAGCGTTAAGTCCCATGACTGAAATAGATAAAAGAGAAGAAAAATTCAGCAGCACACCGCATGTCAGCCCTGAAGGGGGGGCTGTGTGGAGCCCTGTTCTCCTAGCCAAGCGGCCATAGAAGGAACTTAAGAACTTCCTGACGTATTGGTCCCTTCTTCAGCTGTCAGAGCTTGTTCTCTCTCAGTATTTCAGTTGTTTGAGAATCTGTCACCTGTACGAGGTTTCTAGGAACAGTTGAAAGCAGATTACACCCTGGCCCTTTGCTTTGCGCCTGCCGCACTAGGCAGTGTTTGTGGCTCAGCTTCCATAGCAGAAAATGTGTGACAGCCGGGCTGCGTCTGAATGCCCGCAGATTCCTCTGTGTCTTCCCTTGGCCCCGGAGCAACTTGCCTGTCCTCTAAGGACAAAGCTGCTCACGTCCCCCCAGGCGCGAGCAGGGGCATTTTGCTTTGAGCACCTACTTGTCCCAGCAGTAGGAAGTTTTAGGTTATACGTTACGACTGCACAAGACAGACATCGGCCAGCCTGGATTCATGATTACAGAGTTGTCGTTCCTCAGTTTCTTTCTTTTTTTCCATTTTAAAGGAACTGAGCATTTTGAGGGTTCCTAAAAGGATTGTGGGCTACTGATCAGAACTTTGTCTCGTGAGCCTCGTGGTTCAGCAGTGCCTGTCACGCACAGTGTGGGTTTCCTTTCGTTTATGTCTTTGTTTATTCTGAGACTATCGGGTGTTCTTGATAATTCTTTGAGAAGCCAGTCGCTTGCCTTTTCTCCTTAGTGCATTTTCTCTGTTCGCCTTCCCAGAGCTCATGCATTAAAGATGGCTGTAAGGGGACCTGTTTCCAGTGTCTGCTCTAGACCCTGTTAGCGGTGCTACATTGTGGGTTGACTTGGGAAAGATGGAAGGTTAATGCTATGTTTTGTAGTGATAGACTACTTCCTCTCCCCCCACATTGCTCTCTCTCTTTTTTCCTTTTCTTTTCCTTTTTTTTTTCCCTTTGTGCTGGTCCTGGGTTTTGAACTCGGCCTGGGCACTATCCCTGAGTTTTTTCACTTAGTGCTGGTTCTATACTACTTGAGCCACAGCTCCGATTCTGGATTTTTGCTATTTAATTGGAGATAAGAGTCTCCTGGACTTTTCTGCCTAAGCTGGCTTTGAACTGAGATAATCAGATCTCAGCCTTGCAAATAGCTAGGATTTCAGGCATGAGCCACTGGCACCCAGCCTGTGTCTTGTCTTTTCTTTTTTTTTTCAATACAAGGAGATTGTTTCTTTTTGAATAGGGGCCAGTCAGAAGTATTTATGCTTTTTCAGTGCTGAGTTTGAAATAAAGCTTGTGAAGGAAAATATAATTGCTACACTTGTCACGCATGGAGAGCCGGGTTTCATTTTGCCCTTATGCCAGCTGTGTGTTTCCAGGTTCTGTAAGAACAGCTCAGCACTGGGAAGGTGTCAGGTGACTCGTGAGGAGTCCAGATCTAGATAAGAAGAGCACAGCGATCCAGGGAGCTGGGGAGGCTCCAGGGCTGAGACCGGGGGGCGTGGCTTCAGCCTGACTCCTCCATGTTTAAGCCATAATGCCAGGGAAGGTGCAGCACAGCTTGGAGAGAGGAGTCAGGGAGCTCAGGGAGCTCCTGCCGGCCTTGCTATGGCCCAGGCTCCGGAGGGGGGAGGAGGGGGGCTGGGCAGGCCGTTGTTGGTGGTCATCTTCACCAGCAGGTGGGCTTGGGCCGTGAAAATGTGTCTTCCTGTGGGTTCCCGGGTGGGCAGGCTTGCGGCACTGCTGTTGTTGGACAAGTTGCCAGTGAAGCCAGTGCCTGGGAGGCTGGTAGACAAGGAAGCCTTTTCTCACATAGTTTAGCTGTGGTCCACGCAGGTTACTGGAGACACGGCCACCTGGCCTGTCAGCCCCTGGCAGGTCCCGAGGTGTCACTGCTTCTCACTGAATTCCCTCTCGCTCCCTATTCCCCGTTTTGTCCTGCTGGAAAAGGTTTCTTTAGAGAGTGGGGAGGGAGGGCGGCGCCGAGGACTCAGGCTCTGAATTCTTGCAGGTACTTAGCCCCCAGGTGTCTCTGGGAGGTGGACACGTGTTCCTACGGGGGGTGGGGGCTGCAGGCTGAGCTCGCTCAGGATGCCCAGTGCCGGCTAGAGGGGCCGGGGCGCTGTCCAGCCATAGTGGGCCTGCCCCTTGCTCTTGGTGCTCACTGTGCCTGCAGAGGTAAAGCTGTGGTCTGAAGCGTCTCCTGCACGGGTCATTCCCACATGGTGCTCTGCTCATCCACCAGGCCCATTTTTATAGAAGGCTTTGGTTGTCATGTGTATGCGCACGGTGTCACGCACTGTGACCTGGTCCACCCTGCCTGGGCTACTCTCTCTTACCATCCTTTTCACCTCTCCATTTCTTTGAGATTCTTTTTTTTTTTTTGGTCTGGTTGTGGGGCCTGAACTCTGGTCCTGAGCACTGTCCCTCAGCTCTTCAGCTCAAGGCTAATGCTCTACCACTTGAGCCACAATGCCACTTCCCCAGCTTTTTTTCTTTTTGCTTATGTGGTGCTGAGGAATCGAACCCAGGGCCTCAGGCATGCAAGGCAAGCACTTTACCACTGAGCCACCTTCCCAGCCCTCTTTGAGATTCTTTAGTGGGCTTGACCGTGCTATACATATGCTATACATATTCAATGTACTTTGTTCGTATGCACTACCACCACTGTCTTCTCTCTCTTTTAATTATATGAATACATTTCTATTTTCATGGAAGATCTGGATCGGAACCAGTCGTATTTCTACAGTGAAAAGCTCTTGGTGCCTTGCATATGTTGGTTCACTCTTGTAATCCCAGCTAATCTGAGGCAGAGATTTGGAGGAGGTAGTCTTAGACTAGTCTGGGCAAAGAATTTGCAAGAAGCCGTGTCAATTAATATGACTTGGGTGTGATGGTATGCCCCTGTTAGTTACATTGAAAACAAACAGGAGGCCTATAGTCAGGCCAGTCTGACAAATGAATTCCCTCCTTGAAAAACAACCTAAGCAGAAAGGGCTAGAGAACTCAAGGTGCAGTGCACCTGCCTAACAAGCAAATCAGTTCAAATCCCAGGACCACCAAGAAAATAAAAAATTGTTTATAAGCTATGAAGGGAGGCTATGAATGTTGTATCATTGTTTAAACCTTTATTGGAGCAAGGGTCCTCATGACAAAAGCCAAGGCCATGCTAACGCAGGTCACTGCTGCCGTCCTTTTCTTCTTGCTCCCCGGGGATGCTGTGTGCATCACCATGTAGCCTGTTTTGTCTTATGACCCCAGTTGCTCTGTGGGTGCCTTGCTACTTCTCAAAAATTGTGTACTTGTGCTGCTTAATTACAGCACAGAGTACATCTCCCAGGCACTTAAGAGCCTCGGCAGCTTCTGAGTGTGAGGAGAGCGTACGCACCTCGGCTGAGAAATTGCTTTCTAGACCAGCTGTTAGCTGCTGCTTGTTTCCTTCATGAAGCCATACTAGACGGTCATCAGGCAGCTTGTGCTGTACCCCGGAGGGCCTGCCACACCTCAGTCCATGTATGGGAGGATGTTTCTCTCCCTTTAGCTTCCTGCTTTGGGGACAGGCTGTGCAAGCTAGTTCTTTTCCCATGACAGGCATTCGGTGTCAGTGAACTATTTGGTGTTCCCTACTGACCTCCTCTGGCCTCTCACTTCCTGGGGCCTGGTCAGGGTCCTCCCTAGCCTTGTTCTTCTCATGTCCCTGTACTGACAGTGTCTCAGTGTCCTGTCCTTGTACTGACTTGTTCCAGTGTCCTGTGCCTGTACTGATCGTGTTCCAGTGTCCTGTGCCTGTACTGAC